>NW_022589753.1:2291305-2370576 GCF_004348235.1 Phoca vitulina | reverse complement strand
TATAGGTGCAGGTGTAGGTGCAGGTGCAGTTATAGGTGCAGGTGTAGGTGCAGGTGCAGTTATAGGTGCAGGTGTAGGTGCAGGCACAGGTGTGTGTGCAGGTGTAGGTGAAGGTGCAAGTATAGGTGCAGGTGCAGGTGCTGGTGTACGTGCAGGTTCAGGTGCAGGTTCAGGTGTACATATGGGTGCAGAAGTAGACAGGTACAGAAATAGATGTAGATGTAATCACAGTCCCCAACCATCTCAGGCAGAATCAGGACTTTGTCCACATCCCTGGTGTCTTACACCTTCCTTACTTACCTGGAACTTATCAGCCTCCCCAACAGACCAGTAAGTACCTGCATCTCCAAGTCCAGCTACACGGGGATACACACGAAGCACTCAGTGAATGTTCGTAAACGCACAAGTGATTTTATGCACGTATGTGTATTCAGGGCCCTTAAGAAATGACTTCCACATGCCTAATTCTAAATGCATACAATCATACTTCCTTTATTTAGTCTAATTTTCTGAGATAGCACAAAAATACCTCCTGAATTTGGGGATTGGGATTTTGAAAACAAACTCTTCTTTCCCCTTCCTTTTCATTCCTTTCACTTGACCTTTCCATTTGGAAAATGACTCATCCTTTGGGCCTGTATTCTGTAGCAGTCCCTCTCTCTCCTCCATTTCAGAGTAACACTTCGTGGATTCCCTGGGCAGAGCAGGCCAGCCCTGCAGATGGCTTCCAGGTGTAGCGACCACCCCCTTCCTGGACACTAGGAAAAGAAAGAAGACAAAGACTCCATGTGTATAAGAGTAAAATGTGTTGGTCTTATGTAAGGATTATAGGAATGTTGTCAGGTTTAGCCGAAAAAAAGAAAGAAAAGAAAAGAAACCTAGTTACATTGAATGTCAGATAATCAAATGATTTTTGGGTATATGTATGTGTTATGTAATAAATAATGTTTTTAGTATTAGTATGTCACAAATATTATAGGAAACGTACTTAAAATAGAAAATCATTCATTGTTTATCTGAAATTCAAAATTAATTGAGTGTTTTGTGTTTATGGGGCAACCAGAGAACGCAGTGCATTTTGCCTAAATTGTGTTCTGCAGTGAAAAATACTGTCTTGGACAACAATATTCTACTTACTCCTCACAAGAGCCCAGGGAGGTAGGCAGAGCAAATGTCATTAGCTGCATTGAAATTAAGGTATTTAACAAAAATCACAATATCAGGTGGTGAAACTTTACCCATATTTTACCTTCTGGCTTTTATTTTACCAGCCACGGCTTTACTGGTGAGATAGGTGGTCCTTCCCACAGAAGAAGGGGACTCGTGTATGCTTTCCTTAGCTTATCCTCAGGGCACCACTTGTCCTTGAGGAAGGCATCTTGCCCAATCTGGAGTCCATGTGTTGAGGTGAGACTGATCCCAGACCCAGGCAGGGAGAATCTGCAGAGCCCATCCTTTTGGCCAAATGAGCTCCTTGCACACACCTAAGAAAGACCCATGAGACACAATCACAGGACTCTGGCTGGAAATTAATTACTGGGGAAGAGGACTCTCTTTTGGGTGGGCTCCAACTTGGTAAGCCATCTAAAGGAAAGAAAAAAAGAGAGAGAGAAAGTGAATCCTAAAAAGTAATTTGAGTACCTGGATTGCCCAAAGTCTGATGGCCCTAGACTTCACACCTGCATATGAGTCAATGCATTTTCTTTTTCGTTCAACCCAGGTGTGGTTGGATCTCTGCCACTTGCCAACAAAGGGGTCCCAAATACCTACTTTCACATTTAAATTTCAGTCTTTTGAAGTCTGTCCTGGACAGAAATCTGACAGTTATTTATTGAGCACTTGCTATATTCCGGCACTCCAACAAGCACAGAGACCCGTCATGGACAAAGTAAGCACGCCCGCTGCTCTCACAGAGCTGATTTTAATGGTCAAATCCTCAGCCTGCCATGGGCATCCTGTGCTACTCAGTCCAAGGGAACATTCACAAAGCTGTACTTTGATCCAGATGCGCTCCTCCCAAATGTCTGAATCCCAAAGAGCCAATCCTTCAGGGGGCCTCAGTAATTCTCTCTTCAGAGAGCAGGGCACACAGCCACGTGGTCTGTTAGAGAGAATCCTGCCATGTTCCCCTGCACTCCTGTTAACACTCACAGTATCCGCCAGCACCACCCACGGATCTGCCCATTCTTCAGCTGCCTACTCAATGAATAAACCATCTTGTTAAAATGCATAAATGCCAGTACTAAGACCCCAGAAGGCAGTGACGACTACCTATTCCCAAGATTTACATTCTGAGTGTGAAAGTCAATAAAAACTAATTAGATGTTTACCTCATTTCCTTGGTAATGACCCTTACATGGCACTGATTGTTGGACTGAATCCATACGCAGGCTCTACCTCTACTGGGGTCAGAGCTAATTTCTGCATACACCAAGAAACATCACTGCGTTTATTTATACCTGGGGCCGGTATGTTCTGTGCAGATGCTCATCAGCTCATTTCCATAGGAGGAGGAGCTGAAGCCAAGATTTTAGCGCACCGAGCAGGGAATTAGGTATGCAACAACCATTAACAATAATGAGAGTTATGCACCTAATTCCCCAGCATCGTTTTAAAATTTGTTTTATTAAATAATGCTGTAATATTATGGTAAGTAATGCAATGTTAAGTAACATTGACTTCAGCCTCATTAAATCATCTCCTTAACTATCATACTGGAAAACGAGTATCATTAAACAAATGTGGTTTGTCATCGGCCATGATGTAATTGTTGCAGAAGGTTCTGTGCAAAGGAATTAATTAATAAACAAGGAGCCACATATACAGTGCCACTGAAGGGGTGCAAATTTGAAAGTGAACAGGTCTGGAAGATAGCTTAGGAGAGAGAATTCATAACCCAAGGAAAGCAGAAAGAGGAGAAACCCATAACCGCTGTCCTTGGGTCTTTCTCCTTCGTGCCTGGGGGAGGGACATGAACTCAGGGAGAGGCATTACCCTGATGTGCTGTTGGGGAAAGAAGATGGAAGAGAGGAAACGAGACTCTGGAGGTTTACCAGTTGGCCTTCCATAGAAGAACACAAGGGAGTATCTCAACATTTCTGCCTCTCTAGGTCAGGACTCTCCATTTAACAATGAAAGCCGCGGTCCTGTAAAGGGAAACCTTGAGATTTTTGTGTGTCTTTTGCTATGCTATTCTCAGTGGTGGTCTGCAGAAGAACTGACCCACATCCTGATGCCCAAGCCCGTGAACATGTGAGACTGCACAGCACTGGGAAATTAAGGTTATGGATGGAATAGAGCTGGCTCATCAGCTGACCCTAATTTAAGGAGCTTGCCCTGGATTTTCCGGGTGGCCCTAGTGCCATCACAATGATCTTGGAAGTGGAAGGAGGAGGCAGAAGGGGAGGTCAGAGAAAGAAAGTAAAGAGCAGAGGCCAACACTTTGGGCGCAGAGTATATCCCAGGCCCTCCCATAGACCAGCTCTCTCTCCTCACCCAGGCTTGATTTCGAGGAAGGTTTTGCTTGACTTTAGAGCTGCAGAAATTGGTACTTAGCTGGTTAGATATGGGCTCAGAACCCTTCTTAGTGAGAAACCTCAAGAGCAAGATGTGAACCCAAAGCCACATCCTGCCCACTGTCCCGCGGTGCCTAGAGTCCCAGATTGCAGTAAGATGGCGTCACTTAGAGGTCACCGGAAGATCAGTCTTCTCTATGGGAAACATCTCTCCCAACTTGTGGTTTGCTTCTTGCATTGTCCCTGTTAACAGGTCTTACCAAAGAAACCTTGAATTTATATAAAAAATCAATCTCTAGGGCAGAAGAATAAACATGAGGTCACTATCACTTTGCCAGACTCATGGTTGTGAAGGGTTACTAACGATGTAAAGCTGAGAGGCACTCTCGGTTGTTAAACCAGACGATCCCATGCAAACAGTGTGCAACCCACTAATTACCCGGTGACCCACAGTGTTCAGCTCACTGGGAGTCCTCGGCCAGGTCTTGAGTATATACTTGTGTGCATTCCATAACAAAAGGCAACAGTAGTATTTACATAGGAGAAATTCTCCCCTGCGTTGGCAATTACCCATTTTCTTACACTTGTGGAAGATAAAAGTGCAAAGATTCCAAGAGAAGATAAAAGGGCATGACTGGGGGGTTAGCTCTCACTGTCCTTCAGAGTTTTCTGTGATGCTGGCAATGTTCTGTACCTGCTCTGTCCAATATGGTAGCCTCTAGTGAGGCCACTGAGCACTGCTAATGTGGCTCATGCAATGGGCCAACTGAATATTTAAGTTTAGTTCATTTTAATAAATTTAAAGGTAAATACCCGCATCTCATTGGTGGTTCTTGTGTTGGATGGTAGAGAATTGAAGGAACACTTGTGAGTGTGTCCATGACACTGCAGTAGCCATTGGCCTTGGAATGGTCAGCCATGTGGACAGGTACATCCCAGCCTCCAGGATCTAGAAATATAATCCTTCCATGAAAAGCCATGTTCACTCATCCATCATCCTGCCATTTTTTTAAAAAGACCTTTGGTCTGCATGTCTTGTATCTATTTCTTTGGTTACTGTACCTGTCAATTTATGTTACACATCGTCCCTCAACAGAAATGCATGCCCTGGGGTGGCCCACTCTTGGTGCTTTTTTATTACACATGCAGAATTAATAAAGGACTGATTATAGCCATCAATTAAAAATGGAGCTCATAACAGAAAATACCCTTGAACTTTTTGGAGTTAACAAACCACACGTAGACAGATGTCATGCTGAGGAAGGACCCCACCCTGGGTGCGCTGGCCAGACTCTTCAGTGGGAGGACTGGTTCTCACAGCTCACTCTCAGAATCCAGTGAAGAAAGAGCCTCACAGCCTAGCCATGTGGGCCTGGAAAAGACCGTTCGAGACTCACATTTTCCAACTTCCCTTCAGCACTCACAGACATCTCCTGATGCCTCAGAACACCCAGACCATAATCCAGATTGAATGGCATTGTTAAATGAGGAAAACAAGATTTATAGATTTACTTGCCAGTTTCAGCGTTTTGATCCTCACACTAAGAACTGTACCTTTGACAAGTGTTATTTAGGATGCTGTCTGATTGGGCTGCCCGGGAAAAGGGCAGTCCGCAAGCCCCCACCCCAGCTATGGGATCGCCAATGTCAGCCAGGCTCACCCGGTCCAACTCACAGGACAATCTTGCCTTTTTTCCTCGAGAGCCCACCTGCTAGCCCACAGGCTTGCTATGAAGTTCTGCTATTGATCACTGGGGACCGGAGGTCCTGCGGAAACGTGAGCTCTCAAAGCAAGCTCCTGCACACGCGGCGTAGGCAGCTCTGAAATATTTGTTTAGCTAAGGCAGCCTCTGCTCTTAAAGCCAGTTAAAGGGCACGGGGTAAACACCGTGGCCTAACCCACGGGCTCCCAGAGACCGTGGAAGGCAACCCGGGGCCTCTGCACAAGGACAGAAGGCCACTCCCTGAGAATCATGTGCATGAGTAAGTCAACATTTATCATTCTCAAGGGAAAACAAAGAAACAAAACGAATTCTCACTTACATTTACCTACGACACTGGTTCCCAATGTGTGTTCCTGGGCACACTGCTCTAACCCCTAGGGTTCTTTGGTCACAAGTCAACAGACGATGATACCAACTACATTAAGAAAAAATGGGGGGGGGGGCAATTTCAACTCTGGCTACATATTAGAATCACCTTGGAAATTTTGTTAAAAATTCCAATGCCCAGAAGACATGAACAGACATTTTTTCCAAAGAAGACATCCAAATGGCCAACAGACACATGAAAAAGTACTCAACATCGCTCGGCATCAGGGAAATCCAAATCAAAACCTCAATGAGATACCACCTCACACCAGTCAGAATGGCTAAAATTAACAAGTCAGGAAAGGACAGATGTTGGCAGGGATGTGGAGAAAAGGGAACCCTCCTACACTGTTGGTGGGAATGCAAGGTGGTGCAGCCACTCTGGAAAACAGTATGGAGGTTCCTCAAAAAGTTGAAAATAGAGCTACCCTGTGACCCAGCAATTGCACTACTGGTACTTACCCCAAAGATACAAATGTAGGGATCTGAAGGGATACATGCACCCCGATGTTTATAGCAGCAATGTCCACAATAGCCAAACTGTGGAAAGAGCCAAGATGTCCATTGACAGATGAATGGAAAAAGAAGATGTGGTGTATATATATACAATGGAATATTATGCAGCCATCAAAAAAAATGAAATCTTGCCATTTGCAACAACATGGATGGAACTAGAGGGTATTATGCTAAGTGAAATAAGTCAATCAGAGAAAGACAATTATCATATGATCTCACTGATATGAGGAATTTGAGAAACAGACAGAGGATCATAGGGGAAGGGAGGGAAAAATGAAACAAGATGAAACCAGAGAGGGAGACAAACCGTAAGTGACTCTTAATCTCAGGAAACAAACTGAGGGTTGCTGGAGTGGGGGGTGGGGTGGGAGGGAAGGGGTGGCTGGGTGATGGACACTGGGGAGGGTATGTGCTATGGTGAGCGCTGTGAATTGTGCAAGACTGATGAATCACAGACCTGTACCCCTGAAACAAATAATGCAACATATGTTAAGGAAAAAAAGAAGAAGAAGAAGAAGATAGCAGGAGGGGAAGAATGAAGCGGGGGAAATTGGAGGGGGAGAAGAACCATGAGAGATGATGGACTCTGAAAAACAAACTGAGGGTTCTAGAGGGGAGGGGGGTGGGAGGATGGGTTAGCCTGGTGATGGGTATTGAGGAGGGCACGTTCTGCATGGAGCACTGGGTGTTATGCACAAACAATGAATCATGGAACACTACATCTAAAACTAATGATGTAATGTATGGGGATTAACATAACAATAAAAAAATTTTTTAAAAATAATTCCAATGCCCAGATCACACGATTCCATTAAATAATACTTTCTGGGGGTTTTCAATCTCCCCAGGTGACTTTAACACGCATCAGGGTTGGACCCTGCCTGGGCATCTAGAAGGTTCCCAGGCAGAGGTGGCTAGAGGAGCAGCTCAGACAAGGAAGCCCCTGACCGTCACGGGGATGGTTCCCCTCTGCGGGGATGAAGAGACACCATGGTCTCTGCTGCCCACAAGCCACAGGCTTGACGGTCAGCATTCCTAGAGAGCAGGTTGACTGTGCTGGGGGCGGCCAGGCCCCCCAGCAGCCCTGCTCGGGGTGGAGAAAGGAGGCATTCGCCCTCCTCCCAGCTCCCCAAAGGGGCAGGCGCTGTCTCCACCTCCCCACACTGCTCCTCGCGAGGGAAGGCTAGCTCCTCAGAAGGAAGCCAGAGGAAGGACTCAGGATGGCCCCAACCACTGGCTTCCCTGGGTAGCAACAGGGGTGTGCTGTGGGGTGGAAATAATGGGTATTAGCCACAAGTCTACAGGTAAGAAAAAAATGCAACCTGCTCGAATGCAGAAGATATGCTTCATTTTTCCCAAAGTATTTTTGGTCGACGCAAATCCTTTGTCCCCATCGTGTCTTTTTTTTTTTTTAATTTACTAGTTTAATCATTTTTTTAAAAATACAACTCGGTAGCATTCAGTACATCAGGCTGTTTTGCAACATCACCTCCATTTAATCCCAGAACGTGATGGTCACCCGGAGGGAAATCCCCGCACCCCGTCAGCGGTCGCTGCCTGTCCACCGCTCCCAGCCCCAGCCACGACTAGTGCTTGTGTCCCTGTGGACTGGCCTGTCCTGCACACTTCCTACCGAGGGAAGCCACGACGCCCGGCCTTTGAGTCTGTCCCTTCTCACTCAGCATCTTGCTTTCGCAGTGCAGTCACCGTGCAGCTGGTGACCATGCTCCATCCCTTGCACAGATAAACAAGCGTGCTATGTCCACATGGTGGAATATAACTCACCCATATTTTCTTAAGAGGGGCATCTTGCAGGAGTTATGTCTCCAAAGCTGGGGGTAAGAAAACACATCAAGCACATTTTATACGCCTCTCTGCAGGGGCAGGGGCCTGTGTTCCGCTCGTCCTGGAAGCCCCGAGTGTCACTGACAGTCCCTTGTGGTCAGCCGGCTGGCCTGGCATCAGGGGGTCCTCGGCCCCACACCATCAGGGAGTGAGGGAGGGCAAGTTTCCCAAAGGAACCGCTGCGTGGTGTCAGGAGAAGGAGCCGTAGATGTGGGTCAGGCACAGGCAGAGATGCTCTGCAGATAAAAGCTCCTCCCTGGGGCCCTGGAGACCTCGGGGCTTTTGTCTACGGCTGGTGGCATGATATTTCAGGAACCGTGACAATAACAAAGCACTTGCTTACTTCGCCCCGGGTGCCAGATGCTCTTCAGAGCACCTCCTTGGCCTCATTCAAGCCTATGGGGAAAGAGAGAGACGCCGCTCAAGGTGGCCTGCTTCCTCGCCGCCCTGCACAGAGACTCGGGCCGCACGGAGCTGGGGAGCTCCTGAAACGGGGCTGGTCCCAACCGAGCTGGGCTGCAAGGGTGCAACACACACGTGAGAAAAGGCACACGAAATGGCTACTTGATAGTATTTGTATCGATTATATGTTGCAATGATAATATTTTGTACATATATTGTTGAAGTTACTTTCACCTGTTGTTTCTTAATGTGTCTGCCAGAAATTTTTAAATCTCACACCTGTGTTGGGTGCCTGGGTGGCTCAGGTCATGATCCTGGGGTCCTGAGATCGAGTCCCACATCAGGCTCCCTGCTTGACAAGGAGCCTGCTTCTCCCTCTGCCACCCCCCACCCCACTCGTACTCTCTCCCGTCCTCTCTCTCTCTCAAATAAATAAATAAAATCTGTTTTTAAAAAATCTCACATGTGGCTCTCATTACATTTCAGGTGGACGGCGGTGGTCTGAAAAGTGGATTATGCAGACAAGGTGAGCACAGCGGCATATAGTTGAGAGGTGGGATTGGCTCTCAGCCTTGGGTCTAGCCCGGCTTTACCAGTTGCAAGCTGTGCATCCTGAGACAGGTCACTTAATTCCTCTAGGCTTCATTTTCCTCCCCTTTAAACAGGATAGTAATACTTATGGGACTGTGGTGCGTTGGGACAGTCCATGTCTGCAGGGACCGAGCCCAGGGACAGGCACCTGCCCGTTGCTACTACTCCCGTTACAATATCCTTCCTTCCGGGCACGGAGGAGGTGGGTGTGAAAGGCAGAGAGAAATAAAAGCTGCAGAATGTCCCTTCCCTGAGTCCCAGTTGAATCTACAAATCTCATTCATTCGATCATTATTTACAGAATGTGTACCAGAGCCAAGCCCCGCGCCAGACACCAGGAGCCCAGAAGAGCCGATCCCAGGAGGGCGGACGCATCCCAGAGCATCCATCCATTTTCCCAGGGCTGCGGCCAGGACAGTGGCCATTCCTACACGGGCTCTGTTGTCTCTTGAACTTGTTGGGTGACTTGTTTAACTTTAGAAGTCATGGCCTCATATTTGGGTACAGCCAAGTTCGGGGTAGGATGTGGGGCTGTTCATGTGCCCGGTGATGAGCTTGTGGGGGAGACGAGAAATGAGTCTGTTTGACCTGGGTTCTAGTCCTCTTCACACACCTGCTGCTGAGCTCGGACAAATGCATCCCCACGTCACGGGCTGTTGGGGAGGTTAATTAAGTTAATGAACTAACAAGGTTCCAGGAGGTGAACATATGTGTCCATTCTGATTACTGACACGTCCCTCATCCTAACACGAGGTCTAGGGATTGAAGAAAGGCTAAGTAAATATGCGAAAACAGTTACTAAGTTGAATCACTTTCATTACAGCAAGGAATACATTTTACCCTTCTTTTCCTGCAAACCGTTACTCTATTAAGGCTCAAACAATTCATTAAGGACAGTGTGTGTGTGTGTGTTGGCATGCGTCTGTGTGCAGGGGAGAAAGGATTCATTACTATGTGCATGTGTGAGTATGAAAGAGAGAGGATCCTCCTCTGCATCGGCTCTGCCTCTCTCTCTGCAGGCCCAGCCCTTCCCGCCGCCCTTCCGTCTTCCTGCTCCCAGAGCCCAGTGTGCTCCCAGCATGACGGGGCACAGGGTAGCTGCATGTGGAATTCAGCATCATTGCCGGCTGGCTGAAGGCGCTGCGCACGGTCCTGACATGGAGGTGAAGGCCATCTGGTCAGTCTCCCCCACCCGTAGAACCACCTGGGTGCCACCCAGCCGGAAGCCACGTCCCCACGGGAGAGACCCAGGCATCTGCATCTCTAGCAAAGGCCTCCGCTAGGGACATTCTGCGGGGACTGCCTGCCATGTGCATTTTAGTGTCCACCTTCCGAGGGGCTTACCAGGTCCCAGCCGAAGTGGGTTCATTTTCACGTCACCATGGGCTCCTGCCCACCACTCACAGGCTGTGCTGTTCACTGCTCAGAACATGCTCAGGATCCACGCAGCTGTTTCTGTTTTAAAACCTATCTCGCACATACTCAGATCAAATCAAATCAGATCAAGCAGAAATTGCCTTAAAGGGAGTTAATATTGGGACTAACTTCCTGCTTCAAGTAGCCACGCGAACCAGCTCTGCCACCTGTCATCTGGGTCAGATCAGTGAGCAAGACGGTGGCCCTGGGGGTGTCTTTTGGGAACTGGCCCTGGGAAGTCCCGCTCACCTTATAGCTCTGGATTTCAATTCGTGGTAGAGGTTAGCGGCTTACCCAAACAAGGCGAGAACAGCAAGAGACTTTGGACGGGTGGATGGATGGGTTTAGGATATTGTCTGTTCAGAATGGGAAAAATGTATGCAGTGTTTGGGGAACATTTGAAATGGAGGCAACTACTTTTGTAGCTGGAAACTGGAAGATGCTCAAAAGCCAGTGGGAAGGGTGAGGGGCTCGTTGGGCAACGTGGAGAGGAAGTGAAATTGCCATTGGAAACGCTGGTGAAGGGCATGTGCCGACAACGCAGGGCAGCTGTAGGCGGGCTCTTGTGGTCGGTAGGATAACGCCCCAGTGCCTCTACCTCCTAATGCCCCAAACCCGGGAACACGTGACCTTCCACGGCAAAAGGGACTTCGCCGCTGTGATTATGGTGATGAACCTTGAGAGGGGAGGTTTGCCTAGATTATCCAGGTGAGGCCAATGCAATCACGTGAGTCCTTAAAAGCAGAGAGCCTTTCCCAGCTATGGTCAGAGAGAGGCACGCAAAGACGGGGGGCTTGTCAGAGAGACGGACCTGAGAAGACTCGACCCACTGTCGCTGGCTTTGAGGACAGGGGAAGGGGCATGGACGGAGCGGCAGAGGCACCTCCAGAGGCTGGGAAAGGCACCAAAGGGACTCTCCCCTGGAGTCTCCGAAGGGAACACAGCTCTGTGGAGCCCAGGGAGACCCAGGTCAGACTTCTGACCTCCAGAACCATGAGGTGATACATTCGTATTGTTTAAGCCATGAAGTCATGCTAATTTGCTATAGTAGCGCCCGGAAGCTCAGGCTGCCTGCCCGCCTTTACTCCCCGAGCCCTAGGCTACTCCTGCAAAGTGGGAGCATCCGCATATCCACTCCACACAATTGTTTTAAGGGTTAAATAAGATCCTGCATGGAGAAGGGCTTGCCCCTTGCCAGTACTTAAATGCTGTAAGCCATGGTTAGAATAAAAAAAAAAGGAAAGGGCCATGTGCCCCAAAATGCAAAATGTAGAATTCATTAAGGATGGCAAAGGATACAAGTCATGATCATGTAGATAGTAGGCTTGCTACAGAATATTTTTAACCCCTATGGAGAGTCATTCTGCTTGTAAGTGCATCGGATGATTTCCAGGAGCCTCTCTCTCGTGCACCCGTAACTCCGTAAGCCTCGTGAGCCCCCGGACACTGACCCGGGTTGAACCCTGGGGAGACACATCTTGCTGAGCTGCGTGCAGTTCACTGGCAGGGGCTCGGCTGATGGAGGAGACACTGAGTACAAAGAGGAACCCAAGGAGAAAACAGTCTTGGGCCTCTGATCCAGCTTAGCCCTCTGCAGGCTCTTGGCGACGCTGGAAATCGTGGCATTGTTCTGTGACACCAACAGGAAAGAGGCTTCATTCCCACACGCCCAAGCTTTCTGAAAGGTGAACTGTTCTATTTTCTTCTTACTTCCCAGAGAGAAAACCGAAGGCTTTTTATTCACGCCGCACAATCTCGATACTTGATTAGCCCTTCACTGCTTCTGCAAGTAAATTCCTGCCTCTTTTCAGATTCCCGGCAGCCCCCTGCCTTGTGCATCTTCTTTTCCTTTGGGAGTGCAGTCCCCGCCCCCCTTGCTGGTCTGGCCAGGGAAGGACCAGGTCAATCACTGTGGGTCCCATCTAAGAGCCTGAACCTCTCATCCCCCCAGGCGGGGCGTGGCTGCCCCTCCAAGCCCCAGCAGCAGCGGGAGGCCGAGCTGCACACAGCGCCACTTAGTGGCTGTGAGCCACAGGCGCGCCCTGCGGGAGCCTGCAAGAGGCTGGGTGACCGGAAAACCGGGGTTTTACAAAAGCCATCTTTCCACTCTGTCCCTAGAGCTCTCTGTGGATCTGAGAGCTGTGCTGGAACTTGCAGACAGTAGCAAACTATGAATGAAAGGGAACTGAAGACTGCATACGTGTGTATCGATGAATTCAACAGAACCATATGACATGGCGAAATGATCTGGTGTTAAACCTAGTATTTGTGTATGGGGACCTGGGGACAAAAGTGAGCTCTGTCTAATCATCACCTATCTATCTTCTATGCACCCACCTATCGTCTATCATCTGTCTATCTATCTACCTCTATCTATATTCATACGGACACACATTTCACAGAAATATGGATCATGTATTCAAGAAAAAGCAATAGAACTACACTCTCCTAAAATTAAAGAGAAAGCACTGGACATGGGATCCCAGAGTAGGTATTGTACTGAGAACCTACGTACATGAATTTCTCCATTTAGGATGCTTTTGCCGCGTGTGTGTTGAGAGCTTGAATGTCTGAGGATAAGCCGAGGTACTGGAGGGGATGGGGGCAGGGAGCGTCCCTTTGCTGTGGGGACAGGGACTCAGCTGCTTCAAAGCCAGCTGTCCAAGTATGTGGTGGCCCGATGGACCTGGAAGCGGCCAGTTGTGAGTGTGGGGCTGACGGCGGCCATCAGCCTTCCAACGAGGCACTGGACTGCTGTCTTCGATTCAGCACTGGATTTGACCATCACGCCTGCTCTTCTCCTCTCTCATCAATGTCAGGCTCCTGCCCTCTCTGCTTCCTTCCTGGCCACCCCTGGTCCAGACAGGGCAGACTGACTGCCCCATGCCCACCATGTGTCCTGCTGGTTTCCCAGCCACTGGCCACTGACTCTGGTCTCTTCCAGACCCTACGGGAGATCATGGTGGCTCCTTTCTGCCGATGGGAATGTCCCTGCAGGTCACATGGCCAGGAGAGTTGGCCCCCATCTCCTCACCGGGCCAGGGCAGGCCTTGGCCCTGGGCACTCCTTGTGTCCGAGATGCTCTGAGTCTCCTTCCCCACTCCCCACCGTGATCCCCACCCGGAGTCCTGTCCTCTCTGCTCTCAGTGTGCATCTCCACTGGAAACTCTCAGGCGTATGTGTCCCGGATCTGCACGGGCATCCTCCACTGGAATGGAAGCTCCGTGTGAGCCCGCCTGGGCCCATGTGCTGTTTCCCTATGTGCCGGGCACGGTGTAAGCACAAGTGAGGTCTGTCAACCTGGGGAAAGAGGGCTCTTGGAGAGTGTGGTCCTCACTGCCAGATGCCTGGAGGGTCAGGTGGGGAGGACCGCTTCCCTCTGGGCTGGACATGTCCCATCACCCTGGGCTCTTGGCTGGAGGGGAGAATGCTATTCCAATTCCAATCACTTCTGCCCACCGTGGGTTACACCCACACGTGTGCTGCTCACCAGCGTTTCCCAAACTCCCCACTTTGGCATTTGCAGCCCAGTGAGTCTCTCTAATGGGGCCATCTTCAGACTGGTGGGTGTTCAGCAGCACCCCTGGCTTCTACCCACAAGGCACCAGTAGCATCCCCACCCATCCCCACCCTCACCCCAGTTCTGACACCAGATATAGCCCCAGACATTGCCAATGTCCCCTGGGGCAAACTCACCACTTATATGTATCCACTTCTCCGTTCCTCGCCATCTGCCTGTAAGGGGGCATCCTCATTTCCTTACAGAACGGAAGCTGAGCTCAGAGAGGTTAACACACTTGCTCAAGGTCACACAGCCAGTAAGCCAAGGAGCAGAAAATTGAACTCGTGCCTTAGCCTTTCTGGAATCACCAGAGGCATCTACTGCCCTCCAGCCCTGTGGAAAACACTGTCACTCAGGCCCCCAGCGTCTCCACCCCAGGAACTGGCATGACCCATAACCCGGTCGGAATGTACCGAAGTCCAGCAGAAAGTCACCTCCATGCTAAGAGTAGCTGTGGCGTTTGCACCCAGATCAGCAAGCAATCAGGGAAGCACAGGCCTCTGCCGAGTGGGGTTAGGACCTGGCCCCTGCCCACTTAGAACCTCCTTCTCACCTCATGGAGGGAGGGGAGCTGCACAGCCAAACGGGCTCATCATTCCTCATTAGTTTTGAAGCTGGTGTTAGCAGGTCCGGATGGGGCAGGCCAGGCGCCTAAGGATGCTCACCCTCTCCGGGCTGACCCCGTACTTGCCAGGCTTGAGAGTGAAGCTGCTTCACATTGGCACCCTGAGTGCCTCCTGTGCCCGTCCCCCCACCTCCCCTGCACCCCTTCCACCCCCCACTAGCAGCTCCTGTGCCCCAGCTGGTCCCAGTCCTGGCTCTTAGTCTTGCCCTCACGGCCCTTAGATTCATATTTATCCCAGTGGCCGTGCTGGACCCCTCAACATCTCCCATGCCCACCCCAAAAGCTTTCCAGTGCGTCCAGAGAAGCGTGTGTAGCCCACGGCAACCCTTCCAACAGGAAAGGCTCATCCTCCAAGACACTTTGTCAAGGGAGGCTAGCTCCGGGGGAGCAGTGAAACTCAGGCCAAAGCAGGCCAAACACAGGCCAGCCCAGCTCAGCCCAACCCGGGCCACTCTCAGGCCACACTCGGGCCACACCCGGGCCACATCCAGCTCAGTGCTCTCTGCCGTCAGGGAAACAGGTTGCTAAGGCCCAAACATGGAGGAAGCTGAAAGTTCGGCCCAGTTCTATCCTGTCCTGGCGTCTCTGCATGCTTGCAAAAGGCACACTCTCCCAACTGAACAGCACGGACTAAAAGGCTGACGGACATCAGTGTCCAGGAGCCGCCCAGGCCGCCGCGGAGCTCAGCTGTTGGACCGAACGCGGTGGCGCGAGCGTAGGCTCCCAGCTACTTGGCATCGCGTTCAAACCACTGCTTTATTCCAATGATCATAAAGCTTCCTGGCCTCTGACCAGTCAACGGCAAGCCTTCCCTCGTGCGGGCAGAGCCAGGAAAGGAACGGTATCCGAGCCGGGCCTCACCCCTCCCTGTGACTTCTGTTCTTCCTCATTTGTGTTTGCCCAGAGCGATGGGAAATCCAGAGGCTGGCAGGCTTGTGACTCACTTGCCACCCCCATCAATCTCGGTGAGGTTTAACATGATTGGATATGAGTTTGGGGTGAATTATTCAGGTTTCGTATTTTGATGAATGGGGGGAAAATGCCTGTAGAGAACACGGAACTCTGTGTGTGTTTCAAGAAAACCAACATCACCTCTGCCCATCCCCCAGGCCTGTCCCTTAGAGACTTTCCTGCACATCCTCGGGGCCTGGGGGCAGAGCACCGGGCGGTGGGAGCCCTGTCCACGCCAGCCCACGGGGGGGCGGGGGGGGGCGCTTGCTATCTCTCCAAGCATCACTTGTGTTGTCTGTGTCAGTAGAGTAACAATAATCTGCACGGCCCGGAGCGCAGGGCGGGGAGATGTCTACGTGCTACTGTCACGGATGGGGCAGACCACGGTGCACACCCACTCCATCTGGGCAGCACCAACTGCGCAGGGCCTGGGGGATGGTCTGAAGTCCCGCACAGCAGCCTGAGGGGGCCCCGAGTCCCCTGGAGCGCACCATCGCTCTGCTCCACCACGTCCCCTCTGTGACCCCCTCGCCGGCCCCACCTGAGCGGGCTGTGTGGTTATTTCTATGTGGGAGCCAAGGATCACCAAGCCGCCCCACGGCCGCCTCTAGTAAACTGGGAGATCTGCCTAATGACTCCGTGTCTCTGCGTCTCCCTGTAAGGGGCAACCTCCTGGTTTCGTGAGAGCCTCCTTGGCAAGAAGGCTGGACGTGGAGAACCCTCAAGAGCACTGTAATGGAGGGATGTGATTCTGTGTTATGACCTCCCCCGTCCTCCCGGATTGATTTACTAGCTAATCGCCTGTGCAAGACTGTGCCTTTTCTTCCTCTGTATATAACCCCCGGGGTGTCCGGGTCCATTGGCGATGCACCGCAGTCGGTCGGAAAACCTCCCTCGCTTGAAAGCTGATCGGTCTCCGAGCTTAGCAGGCTTCGGTGACGTGTCACCACTACACCTCCCCCACCTCATATTATTAATTTCATTTATGGCAGAACCAATAACTCATACATTCAAGGCAGTTTGTCATGCATACCTGTAAATAGATTGAAAGTTTCCTGAAGCATGCTGGGTAAACACGAATCTGGTGTCTGCTCGTCTCCTGGCCCCGAGCCAAGTTCTTTAGATTCGGGCAATATTTTTTATAATGCATATGAATTGATGCCACAAAGACAGCCTCGCCACCCCCAGCCCCTGCCGCCACCACCCCTGAAATTCCATTTAGTTTCCGTTTTACTGCTCAAAGCCGGCTCTGTTGGACCTGCACCCTCTGAAGGTGGTATGTCGCTGTGTTATTGTCATATTGATTTAGAGGAGTCGCCCGCAAGCGCCCGGGCTCCTGCAGACCTGTCATGGAGCAGGACCCACCTCGCCCCGCACAAGGTGAGGACACGGAGGCAGGGCTCCCCCAGAAGAGGGCAGAATCCCCTCCCACGCTGCCCCCCAGAGTGGCCTGGAGTCACCAATGGGGGCCCCCAGAGCAGGCAGTGTGAATAATTAAAGAGGCAAGCTGCTTGCAGAGAGCAAACCTTCTACTTCTCTTTAAGGTTGCATCTAAAGAAAGTAAAATGGGATATAAGAACATTACAGATATATGGACCTTTTAACAACAGCCCCATTTCCCGAAATTTACCCTCTAGGGCTACAGGCCTATGCACTCACAGATGACATACATTCAAGGGAAGGAGTGCAGAGGGCAGGACCCCAGGCCCAGGGTGGAGAGCTGGGCTCAGTTTTACTCTTTTCATGGAGCTTTGCGGTTCTGCCTTCCCCACATCCAACCTGGCCCTTCTTCTGGTAACAGACCCTCTGTATTCACGGTGGGGGGGGGGGGGGAATTCCACTCCTCATCAGCCAGGTGCAGGTGGATTGACTCCACCCCCTGTGTGGTCATTTGACCCAGACATGGCCAATCAGAGCACTGAATCATCCCCAGACAGGGACTAGTTCAGAGGGCTACAAAGACCACGTTGGTCCAATGAGGCTCCTTCCAGGACTTGTACTCAGATGACTGGTCAGGTCAGGTCTCCTGTCGCTTGCGTTATTGACAAGGGTATAAAAGGGTTGCTAGTGGCCATCTTGCTAGTAGAAGGAGAAAGCTAATTCAAAAATGAAGCTAATATGTGCTGTACAGAAGGGGACAAAAGAAATCTATTTAGCACCTGGATCCAGCCATTCATGAAGACAAAGTATGTCTTGGCTTTTGGGTTACCTGAGCCAATATATATTCTTCTTCTTTTTTTAAACATAAGCCAGTATGAGGCAGAATTTCTCTTCTAACTGGCAAACAATACCCTGATAATACAACTGAGACCCCAGATACTGAGAGCCAGAGTCTCCCCATCCCTTCCTGCAATGGTGTGGCTGTCCTTCCAGCCACAAGAGTCTGGTTCTGAGTTAATGGTAGTCTTTGAATTCCTTCAAGTGCTATCCTTTGTAAAAGCAATCTCTCAGATTGTCAGAGTGCGAAGTGATCCAATTGTATGGAAGAAATGTATCATTTTAAAATGAAACGGAAAGGCGGGTTTTCTCTAAGGTCTTTTCTTTGAAACTGTGCGTCACCTCTTCTAGCATTTTCAGGGCAGCCCCCCCCCAACGTGTTACTGCTTTAGAGGCAACCAGATATTCCTCCAGTGTCCAGCCAGCCTTTCTTGCCAGCTAAGTCAACTCCCGCCCTGGGATTCCGACATGTGGCAGATGGCTGAGCCCTTTGCCTAGCTGGCAGCCACCAGCTCCCCTCTCCCAGTGGCCATGAATAATATGTGTGAATGCACTTGACTTAGGTTGAACCATTAATTTTACTTTACTTTACATAGCTGGAATCATTGGCATTTTGCACACGACAGGAAAATCTATGTAAATGAATACACACAATTATGTAGAAGGCTGTGCAGACACGTGCCCCTGGATGTGGCCAGGCTGCCACTGAATCGTGTAGCGTGGGAGGCCTGATCCTGACTTCCTTCTGGACCTCAGGGAAACAGCCAAAGCTCAGACGGTACTTGGGTTTCTGATTACAATGGAAAACACGGTCTGGGTTGGAGACCCTGTGTCTTCCTTTGTGTGGGAGCTTTCCCTGATTCCGATGATGCTGGAAGGGAAAAAGCCCAATGTCCGCTGCAGGGTTTGAAACGAGAGCTTCACTTCTGATTTTATGTCAATGTGGTTAAAACTCTCTGCCTGCCTTCTGCCCAAATACCGTGCTTCCAGTGACTTTCAGGGCAGACAGCATGCAGGGTTTTCCAGAGTCTGTTGGTGTGGTTGTGCAAGACCCAGTCTCTCCTGACGCAGGGGTGCTTCTGGGAGGAGGTCCCGTCTGAAAATCCACTGGGTCCTCTGGCCTCTGGTGAATTTACTGAAAGTAGAGCCTGAGACAGAGCCTGGGGTGCACAGAGTTTACTTAAGGATAAGTCAGCTGATTTCTGCACGTGGATTTTTATCCCACAACTTTTACTTTGTGTGTGTGTGTGTGTGTGTGTGTGTGTGGTCTCTAGAGTTTTCTACATATAAGATCATGTCATCTGCAAACAGATAATTTTGCTTTTCCAGTTTGGATGACTTTATCTCTTTGTTTTGCCTAATTGCCCTTGTTCAGGCTCCCAGTGCTATGTTGAGTAGGAGTGGTGGGAGCGGGCATCCTTGCCTTGTTCTGGATCTTAATGGAAAAGCTCTCAGTTTTCCACCACTGAGTGTGACGTGACCTGTGGGTTTCGCATGTGTGGCTTTGGTTGTGTTGAGTGACTTTTCTTTCTATCTCTAGTCTGCTGAGAGCTTTCGCTGATGAAGGGACTTGAATTTTGTCAAACGCTTTTTCCAAACTTATTGAGATGATCGTGTGATTTTTACCGTCTGTTCTGTTAATGTCGTGTGTCACATTGCTTGATGTTTGTATGCTAAACCATCCTCGCATCCCAGGGACAAACCCCACTTGGTCGCGGTGTCCTGTCCCATCTTTTCAATGTGCTGTTGTATTCAGTTTGCTAATCCATATTTGTCAGGGATATTGTCTGATGAAAATAACTTTCTTATGTCTCTTTCTGGTTTTGGTGTCAGGGTAATGCTGGCCTCATAAAATGAGTTTGGAAGTGTTCTGATCTCTTCAATTTTTTGAAGAAGTTTGAGAAGGATTGGAGCTGGTTTTCCTTTAAATGTTTGGTGGAATTCACCAGTAAAGCCATCTGGTCCCAGGCTTTTCTTTGTTGGGAGATTTTTGATTGATTAATCTCCTTAGTCATCATTGATCTGTTCAGATATTCTCTTTCTTCCTGATTCGGTCTCAGTGGGTTGTATGTTTCTAGGAATCTATCCATTTCTTCTAGGTTGTCTTATTTGTTGGCATAAAATTGTTCATAGTCTCAGGCGCCTGGATGGCTCAGTGGGTTAAGCTTCTGCCTTCAGCTCAGGTCATGATCTCAGGGTCCTGAGATCAAGTCCCGTATCAGCTCCCTGCTCGCTGGGGAGCCTGCTTCTCCCTCTTCCTCTGCCCCTCCCCCCTGCTCATGCTCTCGCTCTCTCCCATGAACATGCATTCTCTCTCTCTCAAATAAATAAATAAAATCTTAAAAAAACTTGTTCATAGTCTCTAATGATCCCTGGTTTCCTGTGGAATCCGTTGTAATGTTTCCTCTTTCTAATCTTGAGTCTTTTTTTTCTTGGATTATTCTTAGTCTAGGTAAAGTTTTGTCAATTTTGTTTATATTTCAGAAAAACAACTCAGTTTTTTTTTATTTTTTCTATTTTTTAAAACTTCCCTATTTCATTTATTTCTGCTCTAATCTTTACTATTTTCTTCCATCTGCTAACTTTGGGCTTAGTTTGTTCTTCTTTTAGTTCCTGGAGGTGTTAACATCAGGTTGTTTATTTGAGATCTTTCTTCTGTTCTCCAGTAGGTGTTTATCACTATGAACTTCTCTCTTAGCATGGCTTCTGCTGCATCCTATACATTTTACATTGTGTTTTTGCTTTCATTCGTCTCAAGACATTTTCTGAAATCCCTTTTGATTTCTTTTTTGATCTGTCAGTTGTCCAAGAGTATGTATTTGTGAATTTTCTCTTATTTTTCCTGCTATTTTATTGTTCTTTCATTCAGTTGTGATGAGAAAAGATACTTGTTATGATCTCAGTCATCTTAAATTTGTTAAGACTAGTTCTGTGACCTAATATGTGATCTATCTTAAGGAATACTCCACGTGTGCTTGAGAAGAATGAACACACACCCCCATCTTCATTGCAGCGCTATTCACAGTAGCCAAGAGGTGGGGGAAAACCTCAATGTCCATTGATGGGTGGATGGATAAAGAAAATGTGGTGTATGCAAACAACAGAACATTATTCAGCTTTAAGAAGAAGGAAAAACTGCCATTTGCAACAACATGGATGAACCCAGAGGACATTATGCTGAGTGAATAAGCCAGACACAGAAGGACAAAAAAATGGGTAAGTCCAGTTATGCGAAGTAGCTAAAATAGTCAGACTCATAGACACCGAGAATAGAATGGTGGTTTCCAAGGTCTGGGGAGTGGGGAGCTGTCCTTGAGTGGGTGTAAAGTTTGAGTAAGTTCTAGAGATGAGCTATACAACTTAGCACCCATAGGTAACAGTATCATTCTGTGCAGCTACGAGTTTGTAAAGAAGGTACAACTCATGTTAACTGTTCTTATCACAGTAAAAGAATAAATGAATGAATGAATTTTCACTCAAGAAAAAGGAAAGATGCTCTCAGGAGTAAGGAGACAGGGAGGGTGGAGGGTGCCTTATTGGCTGGTTACTGATCGGGGACACCTGGAGCTCCGCTCAGAAAGTCACTTCTCAATGATCTATTTCTGCCATACAGTTGGGTCACTTTGCCCTCTGACAACCTGAGAGGTGGATTTTGCCAAGGATAGGAGCTGGGGTCCTCATCCACCAACTCCTACCCAGCCCTGGTTGCAGGCTGACCCCAGGGAATGATCTGCACCCCTGACCTCCCTGCACACACACACACACCCCTTGGGTTCAGCCTGAGCAGGGGTGAGGGGTGCCCAAGAGGCAGAAGGAGGTACCTCCAGGGCTTCAGGTAGGCAGCCACCTGGGTGCTTGGTGCATATTAGGGGTGTGACCAAGCTGGGGCCCCAGCTTCCGTGCAGAGCCTGCCTTCGGGCCACCAGATCACCCTGGCCTGGACTGTAGAGGTGTCTCAGCTATTCCAAGGGTCTGGGGCTGCATTTAGCAAACTGCACATCCCAAATATCATTTGCAAGATGAGCTTGTGGAGCAGCGCCAATCTGGGAAGAACCTCCCGCCTGCTGCTTTTGGGACAAGTCACTTCCACCAAGCCGACTTGGAAGGCTCGTTCTGTCCTTGGCTGTGCATTATCCCTCACTCCCCCTCGCTCTGTGGGCTCTTCATTGCAGAGGCCACCGCTCCCGTACAGTGTCGCTCAGCAGGGGCCCAGGGCCGGAGTCATCGTGTCTGGCCTCTGATGTCAGTGGGACCAGGGAGTTGTAGAATAACAGAAGCACATCCCACATTTACCATCTTAGAGGCAGTTTACGTCCATTTCCCCCACCTCTCCCTCCCGGGGAGCTCCGTCCATGCTCCGTGCAGTGCAGGCAACAGATGTCCCCCAGTGCCCTCTGCGTGATCCCAGAGAACCTAATGCACACACAGCTGACCGCATCTGATAGGAACCCTCCGGCCACAGCCCGGGCCGCTCAGCCTGAGGAAGGACATGTAACCTGTGTGTAGTCTCTGGAAATGCATTGTTTTGCTCTTGTTGTTTTGTTTTGTCTTTCCCTTTCCCTGCCTCCTTCTGGTGTTGGAGAAAACATGAGTTGAGATGCACAGTTCCTGTCTTGCTTTCCCCCCTGCAAACTGCAGTGTGAGCAGAATAACGCAGTCCATGTGTGAGGGGAGGGTGTGGAAGGGGCTTGCATGCTGAGCCAGGGCCTCCTGGGGCTCCTACTTCCTTCCAGCTGTGGGAGACAAACAAACCTATTAGGACATGGTTGGGATTTTCAGCTCCAAGGTCTGTGTTTAAGGCTGAAATCAACTAGATGTTGGGCCACATCAGCTGGCTCGGATCGGCTGTTCCCCGTGGGCACCTGGAGGGACACACCCCCCCTCCCACCCCAACAAGACCAAAGGGCTGCCCGGGACAGCTCACGAGCATCAAAGGCAGCATGGATATGAGAACGGCTTTCCTTCCTGTCTAAACCATGACTGGCGAAGTGAGCAGGCTTTGGAAACAGTTGCGTGGGTCTGAGTCCACACTACCTCTTACGCTGGGCAAAGTTCCAGTTATCTACTGCCGTGTAACAAATTGTCCCATAACTTAGGGTCATAAAACCTCCACTTCTGATTATGGCTCACAGTTTTATGGGCCGGGAATTTGGACAGGCCTTGGCTGGGTGGTTCTTCCCCAGTGTCAGGGAAGGTGACTCTGTGGTGCTCAGTGGTGGACGGGCTGGTCTGGAGAGTCCTGGAGAGCTTCACGCACCACGTGCCCGGCCCCTCCAGCATGGTGGCCTCTGCGTGGCCAGACTGTGCACACGGCAGCTCAGGGGCCCAGCGAGTGTGCAGCAACAGGCCCCCAGGGGGGCTTCCTGTGACCTAGTCTCAGAGGAGACAAACTCAGTTCTATCACATTTGGCCGAGTCTCTGAGGCCAGCCTAGATTCTGGGGAGGGCGACGAGCCTCGCCTGTCAGTGGGAAGAGCAGCAAAGAATCTGCTGCCGTTCTGATTATACCCCCGGCCAAGCTGCCGCCTCGAGCACAGGTCTCCATTCTTCCCGAGTGAATGACGATAGTAGCGAACTCTACTTTGGAGAATGGGTGTGAGGATAAAGTGGAACGATGCACAAAAGCTTGCTGTCTTTGGCCTTGAATAGGTCCGTGGGGAAGGTGGCTCTTCCTTCCTCGGTTCCACCTGGATGGAAGCTTCCCAACCACGTGCACGAGAGCCGCCCACCGGTGACGCCAGCCCTCGGTCTGCCGGCGGCACTCTCTCCCTGGCACTTCTGCTACATTCCTCCCAACGCTGCGTCTCAAGTGCAATAAACAGGCTCCTGCAGGGAAGGCTGTGGCGCTCCCGAAGGTCATTCTCTCTGAAGAGCCGTGAGTCTGTGTTGAGAATGTGACTTCCCTAGCAATAATTTATAAATGAAAAAGAACAATCATAACAGTCATTGAAACCCCAAAAAGAAGGGGACTATTTATAAATGCAGAGTGCTTCATCCTTGCCAATTCCCGAATCTCAAGTACCTAAGTGGGAGAGAGTGAGGGCAACTTTGTTAATTGGCCTCCAAAAGTCTGTGTTGTGAAAGGTGTTCACTGGGACTTGGAAGAGATGGCCATATGGCCAGCAGGCTCCAGGGCAGGGAAGCTCACCCCCGGCCGCGGGGGCTAGGGGCTCGGAGGCGGCGTGGTGGGAGGGAGATGCCACTGAGCAATAGCCCTGGGCCCACCCCCAGCTCACGGCCAGAGGCTGGGGGTGGTCTCCCAACCCACCTGACGGGGCCTGGGCTGGGGGCTCCTAGGCTGGGATCCCGGGCACCAAGGACCACAGAAGTCAGGAGAGAGGCCATGGACTTACCTGAAACTCTTCTAGGGGAAGAGCCTGTAGTCTTCAAGTTTGAAAACCCAGGGATATTGGAAAGCAAACATGAGGTCTTTAAATAGGTGACTGGACAAATAAACGGTGGTACATCTAGACAGTGGAACATTATTCAGGGCTAAACAGACATGGGGAATCGTCAGTGCACATCGCTAAGTGAGAGAAGCCAATCTGAGAAAGCTACCCACTGTATGGATCCAACCACATGACATTCTGGAAAAGACAATACTATGGAGACAGTAAAAGACCAGTGGTTGCAGGGGTTTGGGGGAGGCAAACATGGGCAGGCAGAGCACGGGGGAATTTAAGGGTGGTACAAGCGTCCATATGACAGTGTAATGGTGGATGCACAGTTGGCCTCATCCTGGACCAACAGCTCCTAGAACCCTGGATGCAGGGTCTCTGGGAGGAGAATGGCGCCTGTCCTCTAACCCCAGAGCTGAACACGTTTGCTTTTTCTCCTCTGTAAACTGCGGCTGATGCTGCCAGTCCCAATTCCAGAGCGGAGAGGCGGTAAAGACAAGCTGAAACCCCAGGCGCACAAGCGTGATTCGCGGCTGCTGTGCACGCCTCCCGGAGCCTTCCATCCCTGGCCTGGCACTGGAGTTTTAGCTCTAATCTCCGTACCGAACACTGAGAACCATGGGGACAGAAGCGTGTCCACTGGAACACAGCACAGCCCTTGTTCAGAGCAGGAGTCCCCGAAAGGATCCGTTAATCCGGGCACAGGAGCCCAGACTAGCTAAGACGGGTCAAGCAGGACTTCCTCACCTCTGGTTCAGGAGATGGCAAGCTGTGGTCCTGGGGGAACACCCTGACAGTCTCTGGGAAACAGCTGTGGTCTAGATTAGACCTCCAGTTTTCTCCCTTCTTCTTCTTCAGTTTGGGAATGCTCCAGAAGACTGCTTTCTGTGGAGCTTTTTACTGTGGCGCTAAAATGCCCCCCAGGGAGGACCCAGGGTAGTTGATAATGTGGGCTCCTCTCCCTGGTCTGTTCTGAGGGAGCTGCACCACTCAGAGCAAGCCACATCCCTCTCTGAGCCTCGGGGAAATGGGGCTGCAGCAGGTGGATGGGGTGCTCTGAGACTGTGCTCTGAGACAAGAGGGCTGCTCAACATCCCCGCGATTCACCCAGCAAGCAGCTACCAGTTGCTCTACAGAACTCAGCCTTCCATGGGAGACCATCCCTGGGGATCTGGGGGCCTCCCTTCTGCAGCTTTGGGGGCAGAGGGGGCTCTTGTACCCACTGGGTTATTTTGCGCCCTCCCACAGCCTCCTCGATGCCCCAGCACCTGCCTCCACTCGTGCACCCAGGACTCGCTTCTTGTGCAGCCAGAGACCCAGGTCTAGGCCATTTGCTCCTAGGAATCAATTCTAGAAGTTTGAGCTTGACAGCCAGATTGCCTGTCGAGTAGACCAGACAGCCATGCATCATCCCCACTTTCTTCCTTCAGGGCTCTCCTGCCCACACGCAGTGCTCAGCAGCCTTGAGGCCCCTGCCAGCTGACCCAGGAACTCCACTTGCTCACCCCACCCAGACAGGGGACATTACTGCCACTCTGACCACCTAACACATGTCCCTCCATCAAACCAGGCATTTGTTTGCCCAACCCATGGTAGCCCCCTTACTGGAGAGATACTGAAAATTAAGTCACAATAGGACATCCAAGTTGGAAGTCTTTGGAAGTGATTTAATGCCTTAACCAGCGGTGTGCATTCTAAGTCACCCGGGGAATGCTGAGAGCACACTTGCTCAGGCCCTGAGATTTGCTGAACATGAATCTCTGCAGCTGGGCCGGGGTCCAAGCATCCGTATTTTGAAGATGCTTGTCAGGTGGTCCTGTTGCACAACTAAAGTTTGAGAATCCCTGCCTTATCCCGAAGAAGGGACTCTCTAATGGGTGCGGGTGTGGGGGGGGGGGTCACGTTTTTAGGCAGTTGGCTTCGTCCATCTGCCTCTGAGGCTTCTTTCCCATTAGAGCTTCAACCACAGACCCAGGAAGCAGAAGGAGGCGCTGCCCGGAAGGCAAACTTGCTCCTTGAAGATGGGCCGGTGTCTCTGGCCCCCGCAGTCAACAGAATGCCATGCTTTGGCCTCCACTGCCCAACTGCCCCTACACCTGAGCAGCACGCACAGGGCTGGGAACCCCGGCCACTCCCCAAGGAATCCAGCCACCTCCCAGTGGCCCCGGCACCTGTGTCCTGGAGAACGTGACCCACATTAATCCCCCAAAGTTCAACACCAGGCTAAATAACTTGAAAGGATCCAGCCAGTCCCTCAGCAGGTGTGTTTCAGGGCCGCTCTTGGTCTGCTTATACTTCCAAAGTCTCCCCTTCCCCACTCTCCCTCCCTTAAATCTAATATTATCTATTTTACTGTTTAATTGCTCTCCTCTCCACAGACACCGGTTTTCATCGCCCCCCTTGTAGCCCCCTGCCCCGCCTTCCGAACATCCTGTCCTCGGCTTGTTTCCCCTGAAGCAGCCTCCTTTGGCCCCAGTTCTCCTGTTCCTGCCTTGGAGTTTGCAAGTAAAGAGAAGAAAAGCCGCTGAATTGCGGGGCCCTCCTCACTCCTCCAAGGTTGTGTTTCGGGAGATCCCCCCCCCCCACCCTGCTTTCCTGTTCATCTGTTTTGGTGCTGGGCCTGGTGCCGGGAGGGAGAGAGCCGTGGGCCAGGCAGAGCTGAAGACATGAGAGCAGCCGAGAAGCAGAGTGACAGGTGCGAAAGGTCCTGGCTGAGTGGGAGGTGCATGAGCGGCCTTGCAGTGGGGCTGGCTGGGCCTCCCTCAGCAGGAGCCTGCATGCTGAGCCACAGTCAGCCATGCAGAGACCTGGGGATGGAATGTTCCGAACAGCAAGTGCAGAGACCCGGATGCAAGAAGCAGCTCTGAGGAGCGAGGCCCATGGGGGTGGGGACCAGATGGCATAGGTCCTTGTGGGCCATGGAGACATCATCGACGGTCCAGGAGGGTCCAACCTCAGGGCCTGAAGCAGGGGTGTGATGTGACATTCTCTGATTCACATTTCCAGTGGGCCTGGTTTGCAGGGAGAGCGGAGGGGAGGAGGTGGCTGTAGGGGTCCAGGTGAGAGATGATGGGCCTCAGTCCCCAGAGGGAGGGAAGTAGATGCATGTGCAATATGCTTTGGGAGAAGAGCCAACAGAAAAAGAAAAAACAAAGTAACGGATAAAAAAAATCCCTTCTCCGCCCCCATCCTGATGCTACGGGGATCCAGGGCACCCGAGGTACAGTTGGACACAGCTCCACCCCAGGTGAGGAGGTCCCAGGGAGCAGGGGTGCGGGGCAGTGCCATGCTCCTGGGGGCGCGCTAACAGGGTGCACTAGCACTCTCTCCCTGACATGACATTTTCTAGTCCGCCCGCATCAGCCGAGGTCAGCCTGACCTCCTTCCTCCTTCTGCCAGCTGCTTCTAAGAACCAGCCAACAACGAGTCGGACACCATGCAAGGTCGTGAGTGAGCACTCTGTTATTGGCGTCATTGGACATGTGTCCCTGCTCCCAACACCGGAGCTCCCCACTTTTTGTAAAGCAGACAGGAAACAAATGAGCAAAACAGCAACGCAGGACAAAACCCCTCTGGGATCCTGAGGTGGCCCTTCTCCTCCTTCTGTTGCCAGGATGCGTCTTCTTTCTCCAGCAGGTCCTGGGCCGTGGGTAGTTGCTCTGCGGGACTGAGCTGTCCGATCCTTTTGAGCTGCATCTCCTGCTTTATAGAAGGTTCCGAAGTGCCCACAGCCCAGCCCCCCACCCCAGTCCCAGAGGAGCAGTGGCCCCTGAGAAAGGGAGGTGTGAGTGACAGAGAAGAGCCACCTCCCAGGCAAAGGGGGCAGGTGTCCTGGCAGAGGGCGGGCCATGCGCACACACACAGGAGCTGGGGGAGAGGGATACCTTGCACCTGGTGGGGTCGGAGGTCAGGCTCCCCCGGGGCTGGGTGTGGGGGGGTGGCCTGCCCCCTGGGTCTCTGCACCAGAGCGTGGAGGTGGTCCCCTAGGTCCTCAGTCACGCTACCCTAGAGCACAGGCCACTCCGCATTGCCAGGCCCATCTTCTGTCTGAGGGAAGCACCATCTTCTTCGTATGTGAGGATGACTCGAGATAATGATTCGAAGACTTTTAAGGCAGGGCCTGGCACACAGTAAATATCAGTAAATGTTAACAGGGAATAATGATATTGTTGAACACAAAAGCAGTCATTCAGCGTCGTGGCTTAGCGTCCTCAGAACTGACGCCAGAGAAGGACTTGTGCCGGCCTGTCTGTCTCTCTCTCTCTCTCACTTTTTCCTTCAAGACTGTTCTCTGTTCCACGAGAGGAGGCTTTCTTGAGCTGGGTGTCAGGATGATTTCATTCACTTCTTGAGTATCTTCAAGTTGAGTGTCTTCAACTGCCCACAAAGATTCCGTTATATTCCAGGAACACACCTTTTACTAACATCTCCCTGCTTTCTTTACAAAACAGCTTTTATCTACCATTGAAGTGTCTAAACCATAATGATGAATGGGGAAAGCAAATTAACATCAGATGAAAAGGCAGGGAAATGTAGCCCCAATACAAGCTTTGATTTGCTTCTGGAGATGAGCCCCTTCCCAGGCTCACCTCCACACGTGGGAGAAGGAAGAGTCTACCACGCTCCGCAAACATCTGTGGACCAATTACAGTCAACAGTTTACAGGTGTCGAGAGGGAAGCATCACTCACATGCTACCCTCCCAAAAGAGTTTTCTTAATTTCTCTTAGAAACAAAAGCACACTTTTCTCTAGGGCTCTTTATCTAGCAGGCTGAGATCACAAATCCTCCTCCAGGTGGGAGGGAGCCCCCAGAGGCTGGGCAGAGCAGGGCTGGCTTGGGTCCTCCCTCAGGGCCCCTGCCTATGTCAGAGTTTGCCCAACTTCCTCATGCTGATTCCCAGGCTCTGCCCCCCAGAGGTCCAGACCCAGTAGATCCGAAGCAGGGCCCAGGAAGTAGCATTTTTATGAGGCCCCCCAGGAGCTGCTTATTACCTGTGGGATAAGCCAATCGTTCTCCAAGGCTGGCATTTACCCAGGAGGTTGTTAAGAGGCCAGCTCATGGGCCCCATGCCCCGAAGCCCCATGTCAGCAGGCCTCAGGTGGAGCCCAGGAATCTGAATTTCTTGGGAGCCTCTCTAGGATTCTGAAGCAGACGATCTGAGGACAGAGGTAGACTGGAAGGCGAGTCCATTCACATGCAGATTCCTCTACTGTAGGTCTGGGGTGTGACCCAAGGTTCTGCATTTTAAACACACTCCCAAGGAGTGTTGACACTGCTGGTCTCCAGGTCCCACGTCAAGTGGCCTAGCTGCAGACCATCTTTTGCACTCCACGGCCATGCATTTTAGATCATATTTTTGCTTCCTCTCTAAATGCATCCTCACTGCTTCGTTCACAGCAAGCGTGATAAACCAATGCTCTCTACTGGACTTGCCTCAGTTACTGCAGTGCTTTGAAACCATATTCCTAAAAATGTGAGTTCCCATAAGACCTCAGACACTGTGTAAAAGGCTTCCTCCAGCAAATGAGTTTGGGAAGTGCTACCTGCCGGCGTCGCAGGGCCTGGGTGAGAGGCCGGCCCTGCAGGCTGAGCCCGGGGCTGCCATCTCCATAGGTCCCTTGGCCCCGCTGTGCGATGGGGATGCTAACTGAGCCCACTTATGGAGTGAGGACAACTCTGCGAGTTAATTTACCCAAAGCTCCTGCATCTCTGCCGGACTCAAGGCTGGATGTTCTCAGGATGCACAGACCCTGTTTGGAAGTCACAGTGCCCTTCCATAGGGTCAAGACTCAGCGGTCCAAGACAGGGAGACGTGTCATCTGGTGTTTGGGCCTCAGGACCCCCACCCAACGCCACCATTTTTGTTCAAGTTGCCGGCCTGTTTGCACTCCAGGAGGTTACGGAGCACGGTAGAGCATGTGCTGACTTCTGGAGAGCATGCCCCAGGACCAGTTTGCATTATGCTCTGGCCTTCTGAAGACAAAGGCAGGTTTTGGCAATGGACACTTCAGAACTGCCTGTGTGAGCTCTCTAGGAAGTGATGAAGTACACTGAGGAAGGGGGTGGGGGACAGCAGGGGTCTTTCAGCAGTGTGAGCTCATGGCTGAGGAATGCAATTCCTCCCAGCATGGATTTCGGGTGGACTTGTCCATGAAATCTCACTGTCTACGCAGGACCTCTGCACGTGTGAACATGATGAGGCCGGCACATTCGGCTGCGTAAAGCTATAACCTTCTCACTCCCTTACCAGGTCAGGAATGTTCCGAGACGCAGGGTGGGGTGTGGCAGGCTGGAACAGATGTGCTGTACTGTTTACTAGCCCCACATGCTTGCTTACAGGATGAGAAATTGCACGAAACCTCATGGGTTTGCATGTAGATCTTACCCTGCTCCTCCTGGCTCATCTGATTACCTGAAGTCTAAAGCCCCAGGGGAGCTAACCAGCAGCCCACCCTGCCTAGGTGGGAGGGTCCTGGTGGAGAGGGAAAGGCCCTTTTGCAGCTCTTGGGCTCCTGCCCAAGTTAATACTGACCTTGGAGCTCAACACTTGCACTCAATCCTCTCCCCCCTCCTTTGCAGGGCATTTCTCAAACCAGAACTAATGTATTCTGGACACAGAGCTCCTCCAAACCAAGACAAAGAAATTTCAAATATTTGAGCAAACAAAATCACTTTTCTTAAATCTCCAAGCCAAAAGGAAACGTGCAAAAAACATTTACTCACTTTCCAAGCTGTACATATTTTTCAATTGATGATCCCTTAAAGAAGTGTCCCCCCAGTTCAGAAATCACCCAAGCAGAGCAAATGGCGCCGGCCTGGCCAGCCGGCACCGACATTCCTAACAGCTCTTCTGTCGGAAAATTTCTTCCTTTTCTTTCCCGGGGCCTCTAATTTCTTTCTTGGCTTCTCAGGTCTAACAGTGCGTTCTGATGCACAAACAGGAATTCGTCCCGTCCCCAGTCCTTAGGGGCACAAGGCAGCCGGGGCTCCGACTCGGAGCTCTGCACTGCGCTGGAGGGTCTGCAAAGCCTGCAGGCAGATCTACCGCTCGCTCCGCTCTGCGCTTCTCTGCTGGGCTGGTCTCTCAGGGCTGACTCCTGACAGCCCAACGTGGGCGCATGGCCTCCCAGGAGGTGGGCCAGGGCTGGGGGGAGTCGGTGCGAAGACACCCCAAACGTAGAGAACACAAGGGGAGCGCCCTCCCACCGTGGGCCGGGCAGGAAGTTAGCCTAAGCAGAGCAGGGGCTCCCCATCCAGAGGGGGCGCCCAGGGTATGTGTGGGGGGGACCCCCAGCCTCCTTCAGTCCTCAGGTCGCCGCCTTCCCCTCCACCCCCCCAGTACAAGGAGGGTCGGGGCCCCTCGACCCACCCGGGCTCCGACGCCCGGCCGCGCGGGGCGGGGGCACAAGGAGGAGGCGCCGGGCGCAGCGCGCCGGGCGCTGGCGCGGGCGCGGCGCGGGGGGCGCGGCGCCTTTAAGGCCCGCGTCAGGCCGAGCGAGCGCAGGGGCCGGGCTCGGGGCGGGGCCTCGGCGGGGCGGCCGCGCGGCTTCACCTGCAGTTCGGAGCGCGCGGAACAGAGGCGCGGGCGGCTGCGAGGCCGGCGGACGCACCGGCCCGAGGGAGCGCGCCGCCGGCCGACTTGGCCTGGCTCCCGGAGCCGGGCAGCGATCGCGGCGGCGCGGCCGGGCTGGAGGCGCGGGGCCCGATCGAGCGGCGGCGGCAGCAGCGGCGGCGGCGGCCATCGGAGCTGCGCGATCCGGGCTGCGGCGGCGGCGGCGGCGGCCGGGAGCGGGCTCCGGGCGCCGGGCTCCGGGCGGGTGCCGGGGCGCGGCGCGGCGGGAAGATGACCGCGGGCTCCGGCGTGCTCCTCGTGCTGCTCTCGCTCTCCGGCGCGCTCCGGGTAAGTTGCCGCCTGGCGTCCCGGCCGCTCGGAAGCCCCGGGCACCGCGGGGCCGCCCCCGGAGCCGGCGGGGCGCGCACTCGCCCGGAGGGGCTCTCCCGGGCGCCCCCGCCGCGAGCACCGCTGCATCCAGAGGCTCCCGCGCTCCGCGAAGCCGCCCGCGGTCGACAGGAACGGGGAGCCGCCGGGGCAGCGGCGAGCCGTGGTGCGGAGCGGGGTGGGATGTGGGTGGGCGGAGGGCCCAGAGAGCTGTGCCCGAAGCGGGACCCGCCAAGCATCCCTCGGCCGCCCCAGGTCCGCGGCCGCTGCTCGGAGCTCGGCTCTCCCGCGTCTGGGCAGGCTGCCCGCTGGCGGAGCCGGCGCGCCCTCCATCGCCCGGGAGCCGCGAGCCTCCGGAGTTGGCGAGGCCAGCCCGGGCCGGGACTGCGGGCGGGGAAGCTGGCGACAGCAGGCAGGGAACCAGGGGTACTAGGGACACCCGGGCTGGCCGCCCTGCCCGGGGCCGAGGGCTCGCGGCGCGGCGCCGCCTCCGCGCTCGTCTTCCGGGTGCTGACAGGGACCTTGGCTGAGGCTGGGCAGCGGATGTGGACCGCGGGGCACCCTCGCCGCCGAGTCCGCGAGGCGCGGCTGGAGCCGGTGTCCGGCGGGGCCCTCGCCGCTGGCAGCGGGGCCGGGGAGCCAGGCGCCAGGCGGGCGCAGGGTGAGGGTGCCCGGGAGCGCGGTCCGGGCGCCCGCCTCCTTCCCGCCGAGCCCGCGAGCCCGGCCCCCAGACCCGCTGTGCGCGGCGCGTGCAGGCCCCGGGGGCGGCGTGCGGGGCGGCGCCGGGTGGCGCCCCTGGGGAGGCGGCGGGGCCGCGGGAGTTGCAGGAACCCCCTCTCGTGGCCGATCGGCCTCGCTGCTCCTCAGGGCAGCGCAGTTGTAACCTCCGAGATAAACAAGTGCGGCGCCCCCAGGCCCGCTCCGAGGCTGCGGGGCGCTCCGGCTGCGCTCGCCGCACGCCCGGGCGGGGCGAAACTTTCCTGGGCGAGTTCGCCGCCGGGGCTCCGGGCCTCTGTGGAGCTCCGTTCCCGAGAAGTGGAGCTGCGGTTTGGAGCTCTCCCAAGGAATGAACCCGCGCCCCTCGCCCTCCCCATGGGGCTTTTGGGGGAGGGCGCCCGCGCCGGGGGCCGGCGTCGGAGTGTGGGAGCCAAGGCCGGCCGGGCGGCGGCCCCGCGAAGGCACGACTGCGCCCCGTGTGCGCCTCTGCCGCCGGTGTGCGCTGGCCGGGGAACGGGGCCGCCGAGCTCGGTCGTCCGGGCCCAGCGTCCCTGCTAGGCGCGCAGTCTCTTCGACGGTTCCCCACCCTGCGTGCGAGGCTGACCTGGCGCTGCCACTCCCCACAGCCTGGCCTGGGCCCCTTGCCCGCCCCCAGCCCCTTCCGCTGGGACAGGCGGACGCCCACCCTTTCAGGTCAGGGTTAGAGATGGGGGCTCCACGGGAGGACCAGTGTTCCTCCGAGTGGAGGTGGGAGGACTGGAGGGTGGAGCCCCGTCTTTGGGAAGCCTCCCTCCTTGCCCGGCGCTGAGCCTCTTCTGGGAGGACCTCCTTTCTTGCTCTGCCCCTCCTCCCCCCCGGTGACCCACGGAGAAGACCTAAGCCTGCAGGCCCTCTGCACCCAGAGCCCAGCTCCGGGGCCGCGAGGGTGCCATGGCCGTCAGGCTGCCGCTGGCTGCACCTCCCTCCTCTCCGTGGCTTGGGATACTCCTCAGATATTGCCCTCTGTGGGGCCGAGAGGCCGTCCCAGGCAGCAGCCCTGGCGTCAGCCGTCCCTCCTCCCCACCACGCACCCCTGACCCCAGGCCAATCCAGCAGGGCCCCTCGTGGGCGCCGGGCTTCCGCCTGCGCCGCGCAGAAAGCGGAGGAACCTCCCCCTGGCGCACGGTCAGAAGGTCAGGTGCACCCTCGCGCCGCGTCCCCCGCCCGCGTCGCTCACGTCACTTCATCCCATCCTCACCTGTCACGGGAGGGTGAGCACGGGACGAGAAGGTGTTTTCCGAGCCAGAGGCCACATTCACCCAACTTTTATCACCGACATCCTGATAGCTGTCCTGCATCCTCCGCGGTTACCGACACTCCCCGGCTGTGCCCAGATCACCACTGACCCTGGACCGCGTGTGCGTGCGTGCATGCGTGCGGAGGAGAGCACACGTGCGTGCGGACTGTGGCTCTGCCCTCGGCCTCGGGGTCCACGGGGTCTGGGGGGCTGCTGAACCAGGTGAGTCCATGAGAGCACAGAAGCAGAAGAGCATTGGTTTTGGGTGGAGACCGAGGCATCTGCGTTCCTGTCCTAGCCGGAGGCAAGACCCAGCCTGCAGCAGCCCTTAGTAAACATGGGCTTTGGATTAAATTTCTGTCAACTTCACATTGGTTCCAACCTCTTTTCTTTCTGTTCTCAGGCCCATAATGGGAATCTTACAGCCAGGGAGACCTGCAAGGCTGGATTCTCTGAAGAAGACTATACGGCATTAATCTCGGAAAACATTCTGGAAGGAGAGAGGCTACTCAAAGGTAGGGGGCTTGCGGAGTGGGAAGAAATTGCACATCATGCTCTGGACGGGGGGGAGACATTTCCAGGAACAGGCAAGGCGGGGCTGTCTTTGAGGCAGGCTCTTTGCAAAATGATGGCTCTGAGGTCAGTAAGATGGGGAATGTGGGGACCTCGAAGGCATTTTGCATCACAGGTGAATGATTCAGAATGCCTGTCATTTTTGAGTGAGGTGAATCATTTCCTGGGCAACAAATTAGAATTTGGATGTAACGTCACCCAAATAATGTGCAGGGAGAGACTTTCTTGCTAAGTATTTTTATGTATGAAATTCTGGATTCTTAAATTATCCCTGCTTTGAAATGCATGATAAAGCAGACGATGTTGTTGGAGATGCGGTAAATAAGCCCACAGACGTTCTGTTCACAAATGTGGCATTCATTTTCATTACAGCCGCACTGACAACACGAAAACACACATGCAGGAGGGAGCTACCAATTAGCTTTATCCTAATTGTAGGGTTATATCCACATTTGTGATGGGAACGTCAGAAGCAGCTTCAGAAGTCAAGTGACAGTAGATCATTCTGCATGTTGATCTGTTTCCCTTTCGAGACAAACTAATTAAACTTTCCATTTGCATGGGAGAGGAAATAAATCAGTTCTTCCTTCTGAGGATTCCAGATCCTATCACGAACACCACGGCTGTGCGCCTTCCCAGAAGTAGCAGCTTTTAGCTGATTTCAGAGGGATGGAGGGAGCAAACTTTGGATAAAGCTTCAGCACTAAATTTTAGCACTCACGACTCAATAATCCTCATACTGCTGACTTTCTCCCCAGTTTTGTGTTTTAGGGAATCTGGGATTTTCCCTTAAGAGCTGATAGCAGCTTCTTTGGGTGGGGCGGGGGTGGGAGCACAGACATATTGGGAGGTGATTTTTCAGATCCTCTTCCTTGGAGACTGAGCTTGTTGACTTACCTTGTTTGTGCCTGGTTGTATGAACCGGGGATTTTGACTTGGTACTAAGTCCAACCCTTACTTGTTTGTCTGCATTGACTGCTAAGGGTATGATACAATTGAATCTTTCATTGATTACCAAAAAAATAAAAATGAAATTCCCAGCAGTTGACCAGAAGCAGAACGGGTGTGTTGCATGAGGAGGCATATACTGGTAAGGGTTTTCAGGAGATGCTCCGTGAATTGCACTGTGCATGTCATTTTAGAGTTCGAGAGGGTGGACCATCTTTCAGGATGTATTAGCCTACTGAGCATTCCTGTGTGTGCTCAGGGAAGGCCCAGAAGATTCTTCCACACTGGGTGTGTTGTACCATTGCATATAGCAGGGGACACGCTGCGGTACCCCCGTTTGCTTCTCTGGAAGCTGGCATCCTGGGCCTCTCTGAGTATGGAGCTGCACTTGATAACATCTTGGAGTCTCAGTTTTACTCAGGAATGTAAGAAAAGTACCTCTATTTTAGTAAGGCCAAGTGCTACCTACTGTGGAAGAGAATGGCAGATTTTCATACCTTTTTTGATGAAATGTGGGATTTCTAACAGGCATCTGGTCTCCCTCCTGGCTGCTTTGTGGGTCCAGGCTGAACTGGCCTCTCTGCTTTTGGCCAGTGTTGTAGGGAAGTCTTGATCACTGGCTGGACGTTGGCCTGCCCCCTGAGCCCAGACGTGGTTCACCCAGTGTGGAATGGAGAAGGTGAACTTGGACCAGCCTATAGGCTTTGGGGATGCATGACCCATTTTCGGGGCACTTACTTATTCCTGAAATGAGGCTCAACCCAACCCAGGTTGAGGGGAGAATTGCAGGTGTCTCACAGGCCTTGGGACCTGCTCCTCCCCTCCTGTGGGGCAGGCTAGAGCCCCATTGCTTCTCCTGCCCCTGTGTGCACCCCCCCACACACACTGTTCTCCGGGCCAAAGATGTTTTATATCTTAGAAATAATTTTACACATATGGAGGTAAAAGCTGATGCAGATACACACTCAAACCAGGGCAGATAAAAATTTCTCTTTTTATGTACGTACTCTGCAAACCACAAGACCACAGTGAAGGTGTGTGCATCCAAAATAAAATAAAGCTACAGTATTTCTGTTATTCTGGTAGGAATCAAGTTAAATAGATAATGACTACTTATAATTGAGTTACTCCAACAGAGAGAGCTTAACCTTAATTTGACAAGCAAAGCTTCACAGAGTCACCGTTTTATTATAAGTACCCCAAAAGCCATTAATGGCTGCTTGGTGCCTCCTTCTCTTTGACTGAGTCAGCTTACCAGCAGCCCCAAACATCCAGATTCCAGAAGGAGCGATTTGTTACACAGTAATTAACTTATTTATGATAAATGGATGGAAGAAATGTCGTGGCATTTTGTTTTATGTCTAAATGAAAAGCATTTGCATTCTAAAAATTTCATGCTAATTAGACTTAAAATAGTTTTCCCCAATAGGGTAGCAAATACTATGGTATTGTGAACCTTGCAAGCAGCAGAGCCTCTAAGTACAGCAACGCGGGGCGTCCGTTGGGCTGATTTGTAGCATTCCCAGATGCCCTCCACATTGTGTTTACTCTGCGTGCTTTTTCTGGCCAGCTCGTGAACTTAGCCACGTTCTGTTAGCTGTAGTGTTGTTTTCAGGATCATTCACTTATGGCCATGATCACTGGTGCGTGGTAATATCGAACGTAGGATGGTTTAGCTGTTTTCCTTAGGCCAAGACGGAATGTTCTGTGAGCCATAGTTTAGTGTGGGGCCGTTGCTGAGCTGGTGTCTTTTTCTCGGCTTTGTTAATAATTAACGGTCAGCCCGGCAGCTGATGCGGTGACCCGCATTGCTCTCTTGTGGCGGGCAGAGTTCTGGAAAACCCAGACCAGCTTCGCGGCAAAACCGCCCCCCTGGATGGGAGAGTGATAGGCCGTATAGTGGGCACCCGGGATGCGTGGGTCCTGTCTCCCCTGGGTCCTGGACAGGAGGCGGCGTGTGAGTAGAAATGTCTGCTGGGAACAGGAGGGAGTCGGGTCTGGACGTTACCTGGGGAGGGTGGACTCAAATAATACAGAGAAGAGAGGAGCACTGTTTCTGATGACTTCCTCAGAAAAGCCTTTGTGCTCCCATCGTGCATTAGCTTAGGGCCGTCGTGTGCACCCCCAGCCACACTCTACTTTCTCCTCGGAGAACTTCTGTTCTCTGGGCAAGCATCTCTCTCAATTAAATGGTAAGGTTCATGAGGGCAGCACCTCTGGCACTCTGCTGTACTATTTTAGATCATTTCAGGATGTGTTCAGCCAATAGGATAAAACCCCATTACCAGAATCTTAAATGAAGGGGGGTTAATTTTTCTCATGTCACAGTGAAGAGAGAGATGGTCGGGGGCTGGGACAGCTTGTGAGTGCCATTATCACTCACCTGATCTTTATTCTACCATCTTTAGTTTGTCAGCTCAGTTTATTGCCTCATCATTGTAAACTGGCTGCTGTGGCTCCGGCCATTGCATTTGAGTTTGGAGCAGGATAAAGGAGGGAGTAGTGGCACCATTTGCATCCCTTCCCTGTATCAGGAAAGCAAACACTTTCTCAACATGCTTGCAGTTCTCCTTGGCTAGAACTAGGTCACATGCCGCTCCCAGCAGAAAGGGGCGGGGAGGCTGGGAAGCAGAGAATTGCGTTGTCGTATTTGGGTTAGAGCTATTATGATCCACCACCTGGTAGATCCATCTCCTTGGAGCAAGTAAGATTCTGTTTTAGGAAGGAAGGAGGGAGGAATGGATACGGAGGAGACAAGCATGGGTGTCTGCCCTTTAAGGCTTCTGCTTCCAGCACCCTCCCTGAATGCGTGGTGGAATGAATGATTCATTTGCATACCAAGGCGCAGAGAGGGAGGGATGGTGGAAGAGAGTCCACATGCAGGTGTTTGGAGTCAGCATATAAGAACTGGCCACACATAATCGGCAGGGCCGGAAGTACCGTTATCTTGGCAAGTATACTGAAAATAGCCTCTTTGCCCCCCAGAGTTTGGCTTGACCCACCCCTCCGTAGACAGGTCACTCTTGCCAGGGCAGAGGCATCACCAGATGCAGGGCAAGAGGCTAAGCCAGTCCTGCTGCCGATCATGCCTGACCCGTGGTGTGGTTGCTGTCAGTGACAGTCTCCAATGAAGTCATGAATGAGCCCGAGAACGTGGCCGCTGCGGTGCCCTGGGCCCCCTCGGTTCCCTCGCGGGGAGCGGGGCGCTAGCGACAAACCAACCTCGTGTGCTCTGAAGCAGGCTGCCTGTCCCGGGTCCATTCTCACCCTCTTCCTCACTGACACCTCTTCTGTACTGACCCGTTTGGCATACGCTGAGTCCTGTTGAAGATGCTCACACGTCGGGTAGACTCTCTTAGGCCGAGGTGGCAATACGGCCCCGTTCTGGTTAGTAGGATCTAATTAGGTTATTCTGTTAGACGAGGCTTCTGGGAAAGGTGTTTGTTTGTTTGTTTGTTTCTCCTTTCTTTCCTCCTGGTAGAGAGAAACCTATTCAGCCAGTCATGCCTTCTGCCTTTCGCCCTTCCCTCTTCCTCCTTCCTGGAAGACAGATGTGATGTCTGAGGCAGAGCAGCAATCTTGTGACTGTGAGGATGGTGCAGCGGGAACTGTATCCTAGGTGGCAGGCTTGAACCACATCCAGATAACCTCCGGGCTCATTGTCCCCCTAAGAGGTGAGAAAAGCAAGGCTAAAGTACCACAGTTGAGTTTTTGTTTTGTGGCGCAGTGCAATCCCAGATTAGGGAAGCAAGCAAGTATCTGCCCTTCTCTCTGGAAGCTTGGAACACATTTCATCCTCTGGCTTGAACCCAGGTTTGGGGCAGCCCTTCTACCCATCCTTTTTTCCTTGGGCCTTAGCCTTACTCTTGCTTTAGCGTCCTCTGCTTCTCGTGGACTAGAATCCACGTGCAGTGCCCCGGATCGCAGAGAGCGCACTGTGGGCACTCGGTAAGTATTTGCTGAGCAGATGAAATGAACAGTCAACCACGTTAGCGTCTGGGCCAGGATGTGGGTGAATCACGAAATGTATGAAGCCAGGCGGCCTGTCTGCCCCACCCAGTGGGGAATGTGCGGTCTCCGCTGGATCTCTTAGCCGTCCTTCTCCAGGAAGCCAGGGAGCAGGCGCTGGGCCTTGGACCGCAGTGTTGACGAGCTCCGGGGAGCCTCAGCTGCACGGGAGGTGGAGGTGAGGGGCGGCTGGGCAGCACTGCGTGCTGACCGGTGCACTGCCCTAGCCTCACACCAGCACGTTCCTGGCTCTGGAAGCCGGGGGAGTGCTCCTTTTGGAGCACTGAGACCTCCACGGCCTCTCTTGGCAGCCGCCTCAGGGGTCCCCAGAAGGAGGCTCCAGAGCCCACCGTGGAGACCTCGCTGGAGACGGCCATGCCCCTCTGGCTGTCTTTGGGGCCAGCCTTGCCTTTTCAGCGTCGCTTTGGGTTCTCAGCAGCCTTTCCCCCACTAATTTTGCCAGGTGGCAGAGGTAGGAGGTTGAGAAAGGGAAGTTTACATCCACAGACAGTGGCTTCCGTCAGAGGCAGGGTCAGCCTGGGAAGGCACAGCTGCCGCTGTCGTCCCCGAGCCAGAGTTCAGGCACAGAGAGGGTCCCGGTGGCCAGAAGGAGGCAAACCACCGCGGTCTCACACTCAGCTACGTGGCCCATGTGGCCGCAGTGGCCGGGGTGCACTGGGTCCCTAAGGCAGTGCATCAGGAGCCCCACCCCCACATCTTCCAACTTCTGCCCTGTGTGCGCATAATCACCTGTCACCAGCTAAAAATCCTCACTGCAGAAAGCTCACACACCAGTTAGACGTGAGGATGACAGACACATCGATGCCCTGGCTTGAAGATGAAGACTTGGGCATTTCGGAACCATGTATTTTAATGGCGTCTCAAGATGTGGGAATGCGAGGCCTTGTGTGATTGTCCCATAGGATCACTGGGTTCTGGCCACACCGCGTGCCAGCCTTCTGCAGACACCGCCTATGTGAGCCTCTCGAAAGCTTTGCCGATGAGGTAAAACTGGTCCTGATTTATGGGTCAGAGGCCGATTGATCGGTTCAGGGAAGTTGAGAGATTGGCCAGAGTGCGTGGATTTGCTCCACTTCCCCTGTTTGTCCAGACCCGTGCTTGGAGCTCATTTATATCCCCCACGTACTGTGATCAAAGATGGTTTCTGAGCACTGAAATCACGTGCACACAGCTACCCCAGATGTTCAGGGCACCGTCATAAAATTAGCAATTATCAAGCATTCAGACGTGCTAATTGTTTCTTGTCTTGGACGTTTGCACCACACAGAGGCCCAGTGTGTCAAGAGGTGCTCGATAGCCATCAGTGATGCATGAGGGCCGATCTGAAATGGGTCCAAACTCCGTGGACACCTTAGGTTTGCAGAACTGGCCCTAGGATCGCAAGAGCCAGGATTCTGTGATGCCAACAGGAGTTTTCCAATTCTGGGCATGAAGCACACGGTCCGGAGAGCGTGTTCTCTCAGCTCTCAGGCTCGGCCAGCGCTGGGGGATGCCGAGAGAGTCCCTGGTGAGGAGGCCTGCGGTCTGGAAGCCCAGACATGGATGATCCGAGCACCAGGGACAGGAAGGAGGCCTCTGATCCTGGACCACAAGGGGATCCAGCGACTCTGCCTAAAGGAGGCTCCTGGCACCCTCTCACGGTGGGACGTGCGTGAGCGATGTGCGTGCCCTCCATGTGCCCTGGGTCTGGGGGCCTGGGTGTCTCCAGGGCCCCCCATGATAGGTTTCCAGGCCTGCCCCCTCGCCCGCTGCCCCACTTCCTCCCTCCCTCCCTCCTTGCATCTTTGAAGCATACTTAAGTAGATGCCAGAGCTAATCACAAACTGAGAATAAAGGAACGAGCAAGCATTCGTCTTTCCAAAGAATGTGCTGATTATTCTGACTTTTTGAAGGAGCAAGTCTGACTTCGAGTGAATTCCACCATGAAAAAATCCTGTGTGTGAGTTCCTGTGCATCGAGGGTGGTGGAGTTCCCCCGGCGTGTTCTTGTGAATCCTCATGGCACGGGCTCCTTGCTTCTAGTCCTCAGGGGGGGCTGTGACATGTTGCAGGCTGGTCTGGTAAAATCCTTTGCTTTTGTCAGCAGGCTCAGAATTTGGGTGACTTTTTGCCCGGGCTCTCGGCTGCCCTCTCCTGGTGTTTCAGGCTGGCTCCCTGACTCCCATCCTTCAACAAAAGAGAACAAAACAAAGCAAACCTACTTAATTATCTTTGGCCAGTGTGTTCTTTCTTCCAAAGCCCATTTCCCTTCCTGACCTCCATCAGGTCAAGCTGGTGTGTGTCGAGGACGTCCCTGGCACTAATACACCCGCTCTCTCCATGCCTTCGAGACGCCTGTGGGCTCGGGGCGTTTGCAGGTCCTGCCCCAGCCCTGCTGGGTCGTGCAGAGCTCTCCGTGACTGGGCAAACCTCACCCACCTTTCCAAGGAGGAGTTTGCTTGGGTCACGGATCGTGTTAGTTTCGTAGGGTACTCCAGCGGTCCGTGTAGTTAGTGGCTTGAAAGACACAAATTTAGCTTCTTGCTGCTCTGGATACCAGAAAGCCAGCATGGGCCAGTCCTCCAGGCTGCTGTCAAGGCGTGGGCAGGGCTGCTTCCTCCCAGAGGCCCCAGGGCAGAGTCCGTGGCCTTGCCTGCTCTGTTTCTCGGGGTGCCACGCTTTCCTTGGCTCGCGGCCCACACTCCGTTCCCACAGTCCCACCAGTATTTCTGCCGGTGCCCCCCCCCCCCCGCCCGCCCCATGCTCTCATCACCACCTCTGACCCAGGGGCCTCCCTCTTCCACTTACAAGGACTCTTGGAATGGCACGGGGCCCACCGTGATAACCCAGCCTTCCTTAGTCTCCGGGTCCTTGCCTTGGTCACCCTGCAGAGCCCTGTGTGCAGGGCAGGTGACACTCGCAGCCATCCCTGGGGCCTCCCTTGAGCCTCTGTTTCTGGCCCCCACGCGCTGAGGTCCTGCTGTGGCTTGCGCACCTCGCTGTGTTCTTCATTCAGTTGCTGGGGGTCCTCAGCAGTTCACATGGACACCCCCTTCACTGTGGGGGAAACGGGGGTCCAGAGCGATGGAGGAAGCCGGGGCGAGTTAGGAAATGCCAGTGCTTGGACGCCCCGTGCCGCTCATCCCATCCCGCCTCATTCCCAGAGCCCCCATCCCGCCTCATTCCCAGAGCCCCCACCCCCCGTGTCCTGTGTCTGTAGTGGGGACCCAGATCGGCAGCTTCTTTGTGGCTCCTGAGATGCAATTCGCCACCCGAGAGCCTGCCGGGGAACGGAAGCTGTAGAGCCCACAGCAGCTTGCGATCTGGCTGCTTCGAACATGGCCTTGTTTGGCTTCGCTGTTTTCTTGCTGACAGTGCGTGGGGATTTAGGAAGGATTAAGGTAAGCCTTCAGCGACAGATAAATATCCCTCATCTATGGGAGGCTGGTCCTCGTGGAGGACGGGAGCTTCCCTGCCGAGGCCAGAGGCACCAGGAGAAGCCACAGGTGCGGAGGGAGGCCTTCGTGGCCTGGCATGGGTGCATTTTCCATTTGGAATCCAGTTTCATTACGTTCCAGCCCCCGGGTGGGGGATGCAGACCCATGTCTGCCCGGAAAGGATCTTTCTCTCTCTGTCTTTGAACAGGATGGAGGAGGGCGGCTCACCTCTGGGTCTTCCCTCAGCACTGTGCTCCTGTGTTTGTCCACCTGACTTGGAAAAATGTTGGATTTTTGTCTTGCATTGGTTTTGCTGCCAAATGTAAGTTTGAACACTGTTGACATTGATCTGCCTGGGAAGCTGAGGGGGAGCCGTCGGTGTTCGTGTTTGCTAAGCACGTGGTTCCAGGCTTCTGCTGCCTGCAAGGCTGAGGGAGAAGTGGGGAGTCACAGGCGGGCATTCTTGGGACAGGGGCCCGGCTGGGCTGTCCTCCTTTTTGTGGACCTCAGTTTCCTTATCTGAAGAGCAGAGGCACATCCAAGCGAGATGGAGGAGCTGCCTGCCTGGGGGACACTTGTGGTCCCCTCCCAGGCCTACCGTAGTGGCTCAGATGGTGGGCCCCCAAAGATTCATCTACCTGGAACCTGTGACTGGAACTTTGTTGGGAGGAGGGGTCTGGCAGGCATAACTAAGTAAGGCTATTGAGATGAGATTATCCTGGATGATCCAGGTGGGTGCTAAATCCAAGGACAGGTGTCCTCATAAGAGACAGAAGAGCAGAGACACGGGAGAAGCCGTGGGAAGGGAGGCAGAGGGGGAGATACCACCACGGCTCAGGGCGGCTATAGGTCCCAGAGGCTGGGAGAGGCAGCAAGGACCCTGCCCTGGAGCCTCCCGTGGGCAGCACAGCCCTTCCCACAGCTTGACTTCAGACTCTGGCTTTTGGAACATCAAGAGAGTAAGTTCCTGTTATTCTAAGCCCCCGAGCTTGTGGTCATTTGTTCCAGGTGCCCCGGGACACCCAGACACCCAGTGCAGCAGAAATCCTGGGGCTGTGCCCTGGGACGCTGCCTGATTGGTCGGTCTCCCAGGGAAGCTGGTGCTCCTCCAAGCCCGAGGACCTCAGGTCTAGAGGAATTTTAGCTTCGGGATCCCAGGGTCAGCGTCCCTGGTGCGAAACCGCTTTATTCCTGGGGGTGTCTGCTGGGTGGTCCCCGGCGTCTGAATGCACAGCTCGGGCGTGAGGCTGGCACGATGCCCTGAGCGTCCACCTCGCCGGAACGGCGCACGAGGCCCTTCAACTGCAGAAATCCAGTCTTCTCTCTTCAAAAGCGTGACACGGAACAATGCCATCAGAACTAAAACGCGCATGGAACGTTTGCTCTCCTCCCCTTATCTTCCCTTGTCAAATGCCATCTTCAGGAGGAATATAGCTCAGATCGTATCGCGTAGATACACTGTAAATATTTTGTTCATGGAAAGGTCTGCATTTGGGCTGGTGGAACTACTGCCTCTAGCTTAGGAGAGGCTCGCTCCCCCTGCTGCCCAGATGTGGAGGCTCGCGGGAAGGCGCGGGCGCTCAGGCAGGGGAGCATTTATAGAACGCGCCTCTTCTCTCCCCAAAACTGCTTTGTTGAGCAAAGGCAAAAAGGCATTATTTCTGGCTCCGAGTGTCAAGTTTCTTGTGTTTCGAGCAGCCGCATTTTTGCTGCCTGGCTGCTTACTCCTCCAAAAGCAGAGGTCAGCATGCTTGCTTCAGAGAGCAGCGGCTCAGCTCTTTCCAGGGCCCATCCCTGTGGCCATCACTTCTTTACCGCTTCGTTGGGGGCAGCCTCGCGTATCCCTGGGGACCGTCACTACCCTGCCTGTGGGTGTGCGGTTGCTGGAGGAGCCCGGGTACCCCGCGGGGAGTCAGCAGCTGCTGCATCCCGCAACCCGGCCATCCCGACTCTTCTGGGGTCTGGATGGGCAACCCTGGGCTGGCGCTGCGGTGGGCTTGGCCTGTCCCTACCAGAGCAGGACTGTCACTGCTGGACTCAGGATGTCTCGGGTCGCCGAGCACCCCTCAGCTGGGCCCTGGGGCTGCGTTTTCCATTCCCCACAAGTGCCTCTGGCAGCTTGGGCTGAGTGAGAAGGGCCCTCGTTGGGGAACTGCCAGGTAAGCTGTTTCCTTGCTTGGTCCTGAGGCTCAGGCTGGTTTGCACTCCAAGGGGATTTCAAGGAGAAAGACACCCTTTTCCCTTTCTTTTTTTCCTGCAATGAGATACTGACAGAGGGAAGCCTTGGCTGGCTCCTCAGAGGGGACACCTATGGGCGTTTGATTAATGAACGCCTTTGGCGAGCAGGGGAAGCCCACGAGAAGCCCCGTGCTGGTCCCAGCGCCCAGCCCTAATTCAGGAGTCGGTAGGACCATCGTTCTGGTCTGTTGATTGTCTGCGGTGTTGTGTGTTGGGCACTGTGCTGGGCGCCTCGCCGGTGCCCACTGGATTGATCTGCACAACCACCCTGTGAGGGAGGCGCGTGATTAACCCCCCTTTACCAAGCGGGGGATGCTGATCCCTCGCACAACACTCTGGGGCCCTCGTTCACCCTCCTGCACTGGTGCTGGAGGGGCCTGGGTTTAAGCGGACAGCCTGTCGCCTGAGGCCATCCCGCTGCCCTGTCCACCGCAGCCTCGGATTTTCCCAGTGGACATGGGGCACCCTGGGGTCCAGGCCTGATCAGCTTCCAGGGGTCCAGACCATCATTCACTGTGTGACAGCAGGTTCATGTCCTCGCGACCTTTTGTAGCACCCTCCATAGGAGGAGGTGAGGGTTCCGATGGCAGGGGCGGGTCTGGGGGGCAGCAGGATGAGCGGGTGAGGCGGTGCCTGCCCTGCTGAACGATGAACACCGACCGGGTCACCGTCACTGCTGCAGCTCAGCTAAGTGGAGCCCGGGCCTGCAGCATCTCTGCTTTCTGGAGGCTTTGGGGAAGGGAAGCCCACATCCAGGCCCCAGCCCCGAGCAGACTCTCAGAGAAAGTGCTGCATTCCTGATGCATGACCGGGACACCCGTGGCCGCAGGCACCACTCTTTTCCATGCAGTCGGTGGATGAGCTCAGACGCTCCTCTTGAGAGTCTAGCCCCGAGATGCGGGGAGCCGGCCTTCGATGCAGTCACTTTTCTGTTAGACCGTGGCTCCGTTCCGTAGGTTTTTACGGTTGTGTCTGGGAACTTTTCCCTTCTTGGCCTTTCCTTTCTTATGTGTGGCCAGAGACCTTTTGGCAAAAGGCGTGTTTTTAAAATTGAATAAATAAATTATGGAGTGGCTTCTTTAAAGCTCTGTAGGCTCATGGAGGGGCACAAGTGAACCTAAGTTATTCACTATGGTTATTTGTTAACAGGGCTCTGGTGTGATTGGATTATGTCATGGCGTATTTAATGCTGGAGCCGGGAAGCTCCAGGGGGATCGGAAGCTGACCGAGCAAGGTGTCCACACACAGGGTCTCCCTCTGTAAAGCTGGATGCTTGCTTCTTCACTTGATTCTTAAGCTACCTTACTATTGCCCACCTTCCCTCAATACAAAGAAGGGATCATACCACTTGTCTCATATAGTCCTTAATATTTTAAGATGAAAACAGATTACCAGGAAGGGCTGAAAGCAATGAGATTGTGATCAAAACTCTGTAAAATTATAGAACCTATGTTTTCTTGAGAACAGGGAGGCTCCGAGATGACTTTTTTTTTTCCTTTAAAGGAGCTGGACAGCTTAAGGATTGATCTGCAGAGAAGTGTAAGATACACTTCCATGTGGGAAAAAAAAATACTTACATGCTTGAAAGGTTAATGGCTGGTAAACGTCAATTTTGTACAATTCTGGCTAATAAAAATACGTTATAAGACATAAAATGTCATGCTGCCAAAATTACAGGGGCCTTTGAAATCCATTTGAAGTCTTGGATCCTTTGAAAATGATTGGGGGTGGGGGGTGAGGTGTGAGCTTCAAGTCTTTTCCTTCAAGGTTGAGTGATAGCACCTTTGCAGGAAGGTATGAGCACCTCCAAAGAGGCGGAGTCTTTCTCCCAGATTTTTGGCTGAAGCACTGAACAAGTGCTCTGGATTCCTAGGTAGGCCTAGAAACTGCAGGTGGCTCTTTACTTCGGTAGCTCTGTCCACCCCAATAAACCTGCCCTGCATGTGTGGGTCTTTGAGATGGCCCTGCTCCGGGGATTTGCATTCAAAACACTGTAAGCACGGTATTCCCTAAAAACCTCTGGTTTTTTAAACATGATGACAGCAGCAGCCTTTTGTGTCAGCCCCTAAAATTAGAATGGGCTTGTCTCCACTCTTTGGGTAGGACTTCCAGTGCACAGAGATTCTGGAACTTTCTAGAGTCTCCCGGGGATAACCTGGGGGACTGGAGAGTAAGGGCCTCCTCGCCCAGCCCTTCCACCTGCCCCGTCTAGTTGCTCTCCTTGCTGTGAGTCTGAGTGTGCGGAGCAGATGTCTGAGCACCTAGAGAAAACCAGCAGCGCTGCCTAGAAAAGAAGTGCTCGTGCTGTGTTACTGTCCCAGGGTCCTTCGGGTCCCATGTCTTCTGCTGGGTTAAATCAAGCCCCTCGACAAGGGGGCCCCTTCTTCCTAAGTGATGGAAGACAGCCCTCACGTCCAGCCTGGCTGATTCAGCGTGACGGAGGGGCCTGCGGGCTGTCTTCCTGGTTTCTGTGTGAGCAGGATTTGGGCTGGCGCAGGGCCGCGGGCTCGGCTCCAGCATCTCATGAGGCTGCAGCAAAGAGGCTCCCATGTCTGCACTTCGGTTCTGAAAATCTCCCGTGCTCACCCGATGCTGCCTCTCACCTGTCATCCTCACACGGTGCGTGAGGCCATGGGAACCTAAAATAGGAACTTGATTTTCCAGCAGGGTGAGCCCGGAGAGGTCGTACCTCCCGCCGGGGATGTGAGAGGAGGTGCCACTCACAGGATGGGTCTGTCCCAATGTAAGAGAATCTTACTTTTGCCTTTTCCCAGTGGAAACACTAAAAAAGAGGGTTGCTGGGGTCTCACACCAACATGCCAAGGTTTGGGTCTGGGCAGGTTGGGACTCTTGGGACTGACCCAGTTGGGTTCATGTGGGTTGACTGGAGGTGGGGGGGAGGGAGCCGAGGGACAGTGGCCTGAGAGCACGGGGACTTGGGAGCAGGCCGCCAGGCTCGTAATCGGTTGCCTCCTTTCTCTTGGAATTCTGTCATGAGTGGTGTTTCCTCCCATTACAAAAGAGGCAGCGAGAAGAGAGTTCTTTCTCAGCCTCCATCCTCGCAGGAGCCCTGGCGCGGTGCTCGGGACTGCTGGAGACATGCCCCATTGTTGGGCTCTAAAAGGAGGATTCTGGAAGGGTATCTTTATGTGACGTGAAAAGTCCCCCAGTGGCTTCCTTAGGTTGCCGCTTCAAGGAGGCACTAATTAATCACTTCCTGCAACCGCAGGGGAGTAGGGGCGGCTCCCAAGACCAGGAGGCTGCGGGCTGCCCTCTGTCTGTCTGCTCTCCAGGCAGGCAGAACATCACATTGTTTCCTTACTTCGAAAGGCGGTTATTTCATCAGGAAGCCATCCCCTCCCTGCGGTTATCTAGGAATTGTCTTATTGCATTTCTCCCTTATCAGTTTTGAAATGATATTATTCCCTTCTTGCTTAAATGCCATGCGGGTTCAAAGTTTTGTTGTTGGAAGTGGCGCCACGGATGATGGCCTTGTTTATTACCAGAGTTCCTGGTCACTCTCGAGGAGGGCAGATGTGACCCGGAGGCCGCGTGTGACTCCGGACGCTTGTCTGTATCTTCCTGCAAGAGTCCCGAGTTCCGAGAGTCAAGCAGGAGCTGTGGAGGCAAACGCTTATCTATTTATTTCCGAACATATTGTGCCGTTAATCTCTACTCACCGTCTCCCAGTGGAACTGCTCTTCGTGAGGCTGTAGCCTCTCTCCAGAAAGTTATTTGATTTTTGATGTAAGGAAAGGATTAATGCAGTTGGATTTTGATAAGGCTGTCCATCTAGTGTGGCACATACGTGCTCGTCCTGCCTGTATCTCTGACAGTTGGTTCGTTACGTGGGAGCACTGCAGAGCGGCAATACAGGGCGTGCAGAGATAATTGTAGTTTTGCTATTTAAAAAATAAGTCTAGTGCTTTACAATGTTAAAATGATAACCTGTTTAGGGAAACTCACAGTGCCTGTCTTTTGGCACAAAAAAACCTCTTCTAGCAGCTAGACTTAGATCCTATTAACCTATTTTTATTTTCCTGAGCATAAATTAAAGCCTCATTTCTACTTGAACTCTTAAGCTAGAATGTGGGTCCAGAAGGGCACGTGTGCAGTGTTGAACTAAACATATTTCCAGGACTCTAAACCAATGATGAGCTTATGCCTTTGTTTCTAAATGATCTCCAGTGTTGAGGTTAGATGTACTTGGTTAGACTCGGCCTAAGTAGCTTGATCTGTGGGGGATGTTCCTGATCCAGGTGCTAATCTTGGTGTCTTACCTGGGAATTGGGGGGGAGAGGATTAGAGGCCACATTTGCACAGTGGATCGGTATGATCCCATATTCCTGCCACCCCCCTCTCCCCAGCAGGACAATGACAGGACTGATGTTCACACCCGCTCGCTCACACTGCTGTTTCCCTTGTGGCCACAATGATGTTTTGATGGGATGGGCATCCGTGGAGGCCCAGGGTGGTGGTTAAAGGATGCTGGATAATGGAGACTGGGCCTGTTATTCTATTACGGTGGCTCTAAGAAGGCCACAGGTCAGGGGCTGTTGGATAGAGAAAGGCTACCTTCATTAATACATCACATTGTTTATTTTGCCATTGGTGGTGATGTCTTGCTTCAGAGATGCTTGTGGATCTTTGGATCCACAGATACCAGAGCAGCTGTATCACTTCTGGGCCATTAGTCACGGGTCCCAGAGGGTCTTAGGCCCCCATGGTCCCAGGGCCCCTTTCCCTTTTTCCCCACACCACGCCCACCCCTTCCGGGGGCCAGCATGGAGCCACCCGCTGAAGCAGCTGGAACTTGTCAGCCCTTCCTTCGGCCACTCCGCTCCTTTGTTTTGGCTGCTCCCCCCCAGCTGCCCTTTGATCCATGGGAACCTTCCAGGGCCTCCTGCCTCAAATTCCATTTCTCCATGGAGCCCCCTTCTGCTGCCTTCTCCCATCCCCCTGCCTGAGCTAAGTGAGATTACTTACTTTCACCTCCATTGTCTCATAGCTTTATTAACGTACGTGATGATGTGGTTTTATTGTGTTCTCCACATCTGCCCAAACTGTGGTCATGCTGTGAGTGTGTGTTTGCACGTGTAGGCGTGCCGTTAAAGCTAGAGAGGTGCGGGAGGAGGTGTGCTAGGGAGCTGGAGAGTGAGGCCAATTCCCCAGGTCACCTACAAAGCCTCCATCCCAGGAAGGAATCTTTGCAGGAAAAGGAGATGAGCTTTCTCCCACCTCTTGGAGGGACAGAAGCTGGGACTGATAGGCAAGAAAATGTGAAAGCATGATAATTAGAGAAGGGTGGGCATAAAGTGGGAAAGTCAAAGTATTTTTCATTTTGCATGTCTGTATTAGGGCTTGCTCAGCGTATTTATTAAGCCATTATCAAAGCAAAGTAAGACAAGTGGGTCTTCATCTAATGAAATTGCCCCCTGTGGGCTGTGTTAGCTTCAGGTGTCCAGAGCATAATTGGATAACAGTGGTGATTATTGCGTGAGTCTTCGGACTGGACAGCCCTCCCTTTGTCCACCCAGCACAGCGCATGACGCTCCTGGTGGAGGAGGGGCAGGGCTGACTTTTCCAGCTCCGGTTCTGACTTGGAACTTCAGGGTGTTGCCGACCAAGCCTGATAGAGTCTTCACATTTTAGCCCCTGGTGCCTTTCTCCGACTCAGGACCTGTGTTACAAGCCTGCTGAAAAGCATGCGGGCTGCTTTTTGGTAAACTTTACTTGCTGGGTCATTTGGCTGATCTGGGCATCAGCAAGACAGACAGTTCTTCATCCGGGGGTCAGCACACCAAGGAGGCCCACCCGATGATCTCTGCTTTATGTTTTTAGTTATCTGACTTTTTGTCCTGCCGGCCACCACTGCCCTGTCCGCGGGTATCACTTCTCTGCTGAGGATTCGGTAGTTCTGCAGAGCTGTGTTGATCAGGGAATGGAGATCTGGAGGCGCCTGTGTGTCTGAATGCGCAGGAGTCAAGCTGCTTAGCTGATCACATTTTATTGATTCATCTCCTCTCCTGGCCTTGCTGAGCCCGAGGCCTCCCCAGATGAGGTGGTGGTGTTTGGTGTTTTGGTGTTTTGGTGCTATGGGCGTTCTCATTCTAGATACTGAAACATGTTCCTCGTGCAGCAAGGATGTGTTTGCTGTACCGTATGCAAGTGGTGGCCACTGGGCTGGAGCAGCGTCCCGCCCCGGTGCTCAGCCCTCGGGGAGACGCCCAGGGCTTACTCACTGTTCCCAGAGGACAAGTTCAGAATGCACGAGAGACAGGCGATGTGGAGGGGGGTGGGAGTGCCACGAAGCACGCTCTGTCTCCTGCAGAAGCACGGAGTCCAGGCTCTGCTGGGTCTCTGATGATAGGCCTGTGGGGTCCCAGAGGCCTCTGAGGAAGGACGGCGCCCTGGGCTCTCACACTCCGTGATTGATGCTGATGTGATGAACTCACTTCCCAAGTGGGGGTTGGCTAAGATCCCAGCAACAGGGATAATTCCTTACTGGTGGACTTTCAAGATGGACAGTCAGAGCCTCTGCCGCAGCAGAAGCACTGTGACTTGCGAGAGCTGAGGGCTGAGGCTGGGGTGGGAATCTCTGTGCTGGACCCTGCCTCCCTCCGAGGGCCGCCCCACATTCCTTTACTTCTAGGGTGAGAAGCCACGTGGCTGTGACAGGCCGTGCCCATGGGGACACCCAGTCAGGGCTGATCGCTGAGCAGGTGATGGGGCATGTCCTCCCCAGTGGGGTCTGTGTGCTGGCACAGCTTCCCTGACTCCCTCACCCCCTCTCAGATGGAATTGCTCGGCCCTTCATCCCTTTTCTCTGCTCTTCGCTGGGGAGTTCCCACCTCTCCTCATCTCGGGTGGCAAGTGTTCTCCAGAGCCCTGCCCCCCACCCGCAGCTAGGACCCCTTCCCCACGCCCCCGGGAGAGGGTGCCTCTGCTATGGTTGGGCCGCCGTGGGACTCAGCCTGGGGAGGTCAGTGGCCGGCTCTTCCTTCCCCGAGCACCTGCAGGGGCCAGTCACCCACAGATGGAGGGAGACAGTGGGAGTGGTCTGAGAACTGGGGAGCCTCCCCTCGTCCGAGGGAGGTGCCCTCACCAAGCCTCATGGACACGCAGATGTGGCCTGTACTCCCAGTGCCCAGTCCGAACCTCATGTGAAAATCTCTAGTCTTATGATGTTCTGTGAGTCAAGCACACAGCGGGTCGCTGGGCCAAATTTCAGGCCTCCGTGCACGATTGTGGGTTCAACTCTGTTTCCAGTAACAGGGCGGCTATGTGGAGGCCAGTACCGATGGGAGGCTCTGACACTGGTCTTGAAGACAGGTAATTGAGAGAAGGGACATCTTAGGGCCCATGGTTGCAAGGAAGAAACCCTCCTCCAGGGGTAAAGACCAGGCCTGGGGTCATAGAATAGACCTCCACGTGCCCTGGGCCTGTGAGGCCGGTCGGGGGACGTCCCCACCCTCCCACTAGCCATGAGCCTTGACCGCTGGGGTGGGTGGGTTGGGGTGGCTGCCCCTGGGCCTGGGCATGAGAAGGGGGTGTGGAGAGAAGGCTGGTGCAGGAAGAGCAGGGGCAGGGGTGCAGGTAAGTGGCACGAGAAGGAATCTTATTTTGGTGTGGAATTGCCAGGAAGGCAGGAAAGTGGGTTTTAACTGCACTTTGTTCAAACCCGGGCTGTCAGCGCCTAGAGACCCCCAGAGCATCAGGCTCTGTGCTGCGTCCTGACGTGTGGGGCCTGCAGTACATCTGGAGGACTGTCAGGGTGCCCATGGTGCACACAGCCCTAGGGACAGGGTCCTCCAGTGACAGAGACCCCTGTCTTCGCTCCCAACATCAAGGCCTTAGGATGGCACCAGGATGTCTTGATTCTTGCAAATCTTGATTTCTCACAGAGAAAGCAAGCACCAGGTGTGAAGCAAAAATTTAAGGGCGTTATTTTGCTTTTGCTGTGCTTATTTATAAGCAGAAGGTTACGCATTGATATAAATTTCCCTGTTAAATGCATTTACTTCCGAAAGATGAAGGAGTCCATTAAAACAGAGGCAGAGGTCTGACTTGGAAGGGGACTTGGGGAGACCGCAGTGCGTGGCGTCCGTGTATGAAGTGCAGGCTTGCTGCCCTGCGTAGGGTTTGGGGCCGGGATGACCTTCCCGGGGATCTGACCTTGCTTCTCTCCCTCTTCCCTGAAGCGAGGGGTGAGCAGGCAGCAGTCTCCTATCGCTGTTCTGTCTCCGTGCTCTTGATGGTAAGAACCGCTGGCTGATTTTCCATGGTGATGAAGTGTTCCCCGTGCAAGTCACAAGTTTTAAAGAAAATAGGAGGGATAATGTACCAAGGGTCTGCAGGTGGGGCAGAGCCTTGGCTGGGATCCAGGATGCATGCTGTCCTCTCTTCTGGGACACACAGCTCAGAGCCGTCCACATGCCCTGACCCAGAGTCTGTGGTGGGCAGGGCTCCCCCTCGCACCCCAGGTTCCGGGCAGCGGCGTGTAGACCTGTGTGCACCTGTCACCCCCTCCAGGATGGTGCCGTCAATCCTGGAAGGGTGTCCACATAGCCAACGCCGAAGCCAAAGGGGACATGCGCTTGTGACCCATGTCAGGGGACAGACCCCAGACCTGTACGCTCATCACGGGGGCCCCGGTCGGCCCTGCCAGCCTGACCACCCACGTGACGAACACGGGAGAACACACGGCATCTGCAGATCGAGCAGGTTCTGTCCACACTTCTGATCTATTTGCACGTTTCTTTGAAAACCCTAGCTGCTCTGGGGAGAGGCGGTTGGTGTAGAAGCCAGTCAGGAGCAGGACTGATGATGAAATAAGGCAAGAAGGAACCTAACACACTTTAGAGAAGATGGTTCCTTTTAAAAAGATACCTTTCATCTGTCCCTCTTGTATTAATACAACATTTTGTATTTTTAAAATGCCAAAAAAAGTTTTTTGGAAACTTAAAAAACAGAAAAATACAAAGAAAATTCAGTGTAACTTTATCTCCCTCCCTGGAGGAAACCACCTTTACTCGTTTGGCATGTCGTCTGTGTGTGTGAGTGTGTGCGCAGGCTTGCACAGGTGGGCGCGTTGTATGTAGGTGTGCAGGTGTGTATGTGGTGTGCGTTCATGCTCCCGCAGGCTGCGTGTGCCCCGACATGCACACAGGTGCTTTGTGACGGGTGTGCACGTGGTGTGTGCGTGGTTTCAACGTGTTAGCGTGTGTGCGAGGATGTGGGTGCGGTACGCACAAGCACACGCATGTGTGGCACACGGGGATTGCCACACGCACGTGCGGCATGCGTGTGGTGGGACAGGGTATTTCCAGTTCTTGGCTGTTGGAAATGATGCCGTGATGAAAATCTTTGCAAACACGTCTTACGGTGCAGCTCTCATTATTTCTTCCTGATGGATCATTAGGAGCAGAATTCAGAATTTCTGGTTCAGAGGTTGTGTTTGTTACACAGTCCTGGATCCACTTGTCTAAAGGATGTTCCAGAGACGTGGTGCTGATTTATGTTCCCGGGGAGGAGGCTGGGGATGCGTGTGTCCCTACGCCTTGCAGCCCGGAGGCCCTAATGTGGCCATTCTTTTAAAACCGTGTTCCAGTGTGACTGGGGCGTCGCGGGGGAAGATGGCATCATCTGACCTGTATTTATGCAATCAGTGCAGAGGCCGGGCATTTAAAAAATCTGTTTTTCCCTCCTTTTGCAAAATGCCATGTCCGAGTTTGTTCGTGTTTCTACTGGGGGTGATGGGTGTGGCCGACACAAATGGAGAGGTTCATCTGGGGAGATCTGACATCTGTCTTCAGCCTGCAAACACACTTGCGTTTCTGTGAGCCCAGTTGCCACTGAAATCCCTCAGAGAGGTTTTGTGATTTCTTATTCGGGCAGTTTCAGTGCATTCTTAGAGTCTGTCCCTAAGCGCCTAGTACGTGCTAATGTGTGCACAGTGCATACTCAGCATGGAGGTGCTGGAGATGTGTGGTTGATGGAATCCGTTTTATCCAGGGACCATTTGTTTATATTAATAAGTAAGTAGAACCCATCCAAATTGGCTGAAGCCCCACCACAAGTTCTGTGAAAGGTAGTGGAGCTCTCTGTGGCCCAGAGCTGAGGGTTTAAACAGCTGCAAGACCAGGGCGGCCCGAGTGTTCTGTAGAGGACCTGATCTTCATTATTTCAGGCTCTGTTGTCCAGATGTTGGCGGGACCCACTCCACTGCTCTCGGAGCACAAAACCCAGCCGTGGGAAGGCCTGGCTCTGTGCTGGGAAGGCTTTACCCCCTACTCCAGGTCAGGGGCCGGATTGGACGCGACACAGAGTTCCCCCTTCCTACTTCTCTGCCAGATCCTCCCATTTTCACTTTCCTTTTTTCTGGACGTGTGGAGGAGAACGGCCCCTGGTTGGGAACTCATGCCCTGAATGCTTCATTCTTTGATCTCCATCTGAAGCTCGGTGTTCTCAGTCCCAGTCGACAGATGAGGAAGCAGAGACCAGCAAGCTGGGAGGACATTGCCAAGGTCCCGAGGAACCCATAGCTGCCCATGGAAAGTGCAGCTCAGAGCAGGTCCGGCGTTGGGGCCAGAGGACACAGAGTGTGCCCCCCCCCCCCACCAAGGCCCAAGCAGGCTGGAGGGGCAGCAGAGGACACAAGGACACAGAGCCGCCGCGATCCCTGCCTGGCCCCTCGGGCCCCGCCATGGAGCGCTTTTTGCCGGGCAGATGATAATGACACCCATAACGGCGGCCGTAACAGTGAGAGAGAAAGGAAATGGAACATTATTAACCACTGATGGATAGTGTATTCAGTTTTCAATTTAATGATCTGCAACTGCAAATCTAGGGTTAAGAACGAACCAATTTCTCACTTCCTTTTTGCTCTGTTCATCCCAGATAAGGAAATGAAAGGATTACTCCACAGACGTGCAATCCAAATGTCAATGTTCTGCCTCGTTAGGGAAACGGGTGCAACTCCCCCGAAAGCCCGCACCGTGGGGACGATGTTGCGCAGCTCACCTGCTCGGGGGGCACTTGCAAGGGGCACGTGGGCCTCCATGGGGAGGGGAGGTTGTCCCCCAGCGCTGGAAGCCTGCTCCTCTCCAGCGCCCTCGCCCCTTCTCTCCAGTCCTCCTTCCCGAGGCCGTGTCCTTGTGCATCACTTACATCCCAGGGTTGCGTGGACCCGGCAGTGGGGTGGGAATGGCTGTCCAGAGCCCGTGGAAGCGGTTCCTGGTGGTGTGGGTTGGCGCTGCTCATTCCCGCCATCCTGGCAGGGCACTGAGAGAGGAGGAGACAAGTGTTCAAGTTGATGGCATGTTGACCAAATTGCGTGCTGCCCGGTTGTCTGCTTCCCAAGGCTCTTGCGTGGAGAGCGGGGGGGGGGAAGCCACCTGGGCTCAGTTCCACCAGGCAGCTCGGGGTGGGCGGCTTCCTGCAAAGCCAGGCCTCCAGCTGCGCTGCAGGGGTGCAGGGGGACGCCACACCCACCCCTCCCCCGCCCTGGCGCCATGTGCTCGTCCCATGGCAGGATTTTAATGAGGCCAGCTTTTTCAGCCATTCTGCAGAGGACTTGATAGAACCTTCCAGATCAAGTGGCTGAAGCCGGTGTGTTCTTTTCACATGACTTGAGATGGGGGGCGGGGGGCTGCTGGTTACAGTTCAGAAGCCAAGAGCGTTTGGTAGCTAATGCTTTTACTCAAGGAGAGAAATTATGAGCAAACACTTCTGCTCGGCAACTTTGTGAAAACAAACATATGACAGCGTAAATGCTTCTCAACAGCCCTGCATATTGGTCTGGTTCACAAGACACTGAAAACTGAAAATAAAACAATGAGAAAGGATGTGTGTGCCAGCTTGCAGGGAAGAATCCCCGAATAGCTGACGGGTTCGTTTTCACTGGTTTATGGGCAGATTTCAGCGCCGCATCTGTTACTTCTCCGGGAATACTCAGACGTCCTCTGGGCTTGTTTCCTTGGATACGGCGTGACTGACATCTGTCCCAGAGTCACTGTCAGGTGGCCCAGTTGGAAGGATGGAAGCATTGACACCAGAACATCCTGCCCACATCATTTTAAACATGGCTGACGTCACACTTCTTGACCGTGCTTCTTGAAACGTTGGGTTTGTTGTAGAACAGTCATCCCAGATGGGACGCAGAACCTCCCTGTGTGCCGCAGACGTGGGGCCCCCGCTCCCCGCTCCGTGGCCCTGATGCCGAGTTCCCTCCGTGAGTCTGTCTTCTCAGGAGTCACAAGGGCCTCGGTGTCTGGAAGTGAAAGGCGTGTGTGCGCACCCGTGACCTTGCCGTGCACCCGAGCGGGTGGTCATCACTCAGCCCTCAGGAGCTCTTCTTGAAAATGAAGACCATCCTGGGCATTGATGGGGCTGTGAGCCCTGAGACCTGTTCCTTTTCCGCCACGCGTGGTTTCACGGGGACGCCCAGGGCACTCCTGCTCCCTTCCAGGGCACCCAGCGAGTGTCAGAGCTGGGAGGCCAGTGGACATCGCAGGCTTGATTGCCAGGCTGCTGGAGCTGTGCGCTGGGTACCCAGGCCTGCCCCTGGGCCTGCAGCTCTGTGTCCTTGGGGCCAGTAGCTGGCTCCCCGGTGGGTGAGGCTTGTTGGGCAAACCCCGCTGTAACAGCCCAGGAGGGAAGTGTGACCGGGAAGTGGGCTCTGGTTTCCGGGGCTGCTCACAAGGAAGGTCCAGAAGCCGAGATGCCGAGGCCCAGGTGCCCAGGTGGGGACAGGTGGCCTGGAGCCGAGCTGTGTCCGTCAGGAAACGCGTGCACGTTTGCTCCTCCAGCTACGGTGAAATGCTATTCGGTGCAGGTTTTCAATGAAATTGAGTTTCACGGGATGAAAGAAAATCACAGCCAATAGGATTTGGGAGGACAGTGATCAGCCTTTAAAAAAAATCTATTTATCCAAACCCATTTGTTGAAAGAAGCCTCGGGCATATTTTCATTCTCATGATTTTGTTTTTCCCAAATAGAATGCTTTCCTCAGTGGAGTTCTCTGGTTACATGTTCCCAGAAAAATCCCCATGCATCGAATGGCCAGAGTGATCCATAAAAATGGGATTTTTCCGATCTTTGGTTCAGGCCCCCAAAGTTGAACTGTGTAACGTGTTTTAGTGGAAAAAATCACATTTGTCCCTCTTGACTGACAGCCTAATTCTCTTGCCCACCAGCGTCTGAGGTTGTGGCCATGCACGGTGGGGTCACCGGGCTGACCGGCAGGCGGTTAAGCAGGGCTCGCCGGGGCCTGGGGCTGGGGGAGGCCGGCGGGCGGGTGGGGGCCGGCTTGCTACTCACATCCCAGGCCCAGAGCTGCGGTGGCCACAAGCCCCTGCCAAAGGGGGCGGATGCTGAGCGGCTGCTAATTAATGATCCTGCTTGTCCAGCAGGCCCCTGCTGCCCGCGGCAGGGCTGGCGGGCGGAGCTGTGGTTGCCATGGGCCCGGGTGGCAGGGAGAGGTGACGCCGTCGTTGGAAGCACGGCTCCGAGGCGGCGGCGGCCGTGACACACTACACCGCAGATGAAGGCTCTGGGGCCTCGAGCACGCCCGGCCGGCGCTGACGGTCCAGGCGCTGCCCCGCATGGGGAGCATGGCAGCCCGGCAGCACCGATATGAGCAGCTCCGGCTCTTATCTGCGTCGGAGGTTCAAGGGTATTCATTGTCTTCAGGCAGTAATAAAATCATCATGGTCTGAGGCGAGAGTCATAGACTCGGGCTCCTTGCAAGTAAACCGGGGCTTAAAAGGAAAATGGCTTATCCAGATCCTATTAGGAGAGGACAAAAAACATTTAAAAAGCCAGGAACTCGTTCTTTCTCTCCCACGGTTGTAACGGGAAAGTGCTTTCTGGAACACGCTCCTTTGGAGAGGGTGGCCATTGTTTTTGCTCATGGGCCAAATGGAGAATTCACAGATGCTCCAGCGTGCAATGTTGGGGTGATGGGGGGGCGGGTGGCTCCCTGCACTCTGCCCTGCTCGGCCAGCCCGGTCCAGTCCTAGCAGCGGCTGGTCCCCGTGGTGGCCTGATGTACTGAGCGGTGAGTGTGCCAAGGGCTGCCTTCTTGCTTCTGCACAGCTCAGGGCGCTGGGGCTGGGGCCTCCACTCTAGGGGGTGACTCTGGCTGAGCACTCCATCCCTTCCAGGACAGGCTGATTCTGAGCCTCTTTGCCTACTTTTCTGCCCATGCACTCCCACAGCACAGGGCACAGGAGTCTCACCAGCTAGCAGTGCTTTGGGGTGTGGGGGGCCGGGGGTGCCTGGAGATGAACCAGTGTGTTCCCTACCTTTGCCTTCAACAGACAGCTGAGGCCTGCTTGGTGATGTCCTGTGAAACAGGAGGTGACTCAGGAATGTCCCCGTAGCCAGTGGGGCCCCACGTGGCCCTGTTCTTTCCACAGCCTGCTTGACCCATCTTTCTGCATGCTCTGTGGGGAATCACTACCCTTATTCCCATTAGCTGCCTCTTGTACCCCTTTTGTGAGTGGGTGAGGTGGTCTGGAGAGGCTGTAGAACCTGCCCAAGGTCCCCCAGCCCAGGGAGGGCAAAACCCACATTGGGGGTGGACCACATACACTCTAGATGCTCCCTACTCCCTGGACCACTGTACATGGAAGGATGTTTTAGACTAAGTCAGGTGGAAGGAGGAGTGGATGAAATGAATGGATGGCAGGTGGGTGGGTGGATGGATGGGTATATGAAATGCATGGTAGGTAGATAAATGGAGAGAAGGGTAGGGAGGTAGAGGGATGGGGGGATGGATGGATAGATGGGTAAGTAGATGGGTAGATGGATGGACAGATAGGTGGGGTATGGAGGGATGGATAGAGGGTAGGGGGTGGGTGGATGATGGATGGGTAAATAGGTGGATGTGTGGATAGATGGATAGACAGATAGATGGGTGGATGGATAGATGGGGGGATATATGGATGGATGGGGGTAGGGGGATGGGTGGATGATGGATGGGTAGATGGGTGGATGGATAGATGGAGAAAGGATGGGTGAGGAGGTGGAGGGATGGGTAGAGGGAAGGAGGGCAGGATGGATTAATTTGAGTTTCTTCATAATGGTTATTACTCAGCAGATTTTTCTGGAGCTGCTGGGTGTGACAGGCTGGGGCACTGAATTAAGTGAGCAGGACCAGAAAGCCCACTTGAGCTTCACTTGGAGCATCTTTCTGTCTTTTCACACAGGGTGTACTATGGGGTTTCTAATGAGGGTCTTTCTCTTTAAAAACTCATGGAAAAGCACTGGCCTTGTATTGTGAAGAACGTCCTGTATTGTATACAAAATAACGCTGTGGATGGAGGTCTTGCTCACCGTGAAGCATCACTTACAAGGTGATTTTCAGTGATCAGGTTGGGGCATTGAGCAGATGCACATCATCCGACAGGCCAGCCCCCTGAGGGCAGGGGTTGGTCTGGCTTGGTCACTGGCATTCCCAGTGCCAAGGTCAGCGCCTGGTGCTGGGCAGACACCCGAGCCCCTTACTCCCCGTGAAGGCCAGATTCCGGAAGCCTTGCAGCACGTCTTCCATTCGTTCTTTCTTGTGTTGGAGACATTAGCGTGCGTCAGGCCCTTTACTGGGGCTTCCCCATTGTTTCAGCATGTTCCTTTAATCTAGTAGGTACGTGCCCTGGGCTGAACTTTCCTGAGTCTGCGGGGAGACTGGAGAATGTGTTGCCGTGCACTGTGGTTTGAGTGACAATCAGGACATGCTTCTCGTGGCTACGGAGGCTCTTCGCTGTGGCAGAGCGCTACGCCTCCTGCTGGGTTTTGGGGTGTTGGGCCAGCTGCAGGGGTGCATTATCCCACTTAGGGACACCCGCGCAGGAGTCCCAGCAAGGCTTTGGCTCTCGGGAAGTGGCTTGTGTGTGGTGATTCTGGTCACTCTGGTCCTCCCTGGAGCACCCACCTCTGCTGCTCGGAGAACTGGAAGAAGGTGGCGTGGCAGCAGGTGGTCTGTCCGAGAGCCGTGCTCCCGGCCCGTGTTGGGCGCCCGCGCAGAAGCGTCAGTCCAGGGCCAGCGCAGGCCACCCCCTGCCAGATCGGAGTGGGCAGGGAGATCGATGGAGCAGACTGTGCGTGAGTTACAAGGATTAGATCGAAGCCCGCGGCTTCATCGATCAGTTGCCCTAGACAGTCAGCTCTCCCCCGGGAGAACCTCTCCCCCCGGAGAGGCCGGCTCGCCTCTCTCCCTTGCCCCTTCCCCGCCGACCTCCCCCCTCCCCCCACCCTTGGACTTCTTTCCGGAGCATTCTCATCCTCCAGGTCCTCTGCAGCCCTCACAAATCTCACACGAGGACACGCCCTGTCCGCAGTTACCACGGAGCGTCTGAGGATCCTGGTCCTGGTGTTTACCGCTTTTCCGTTGAAAAATAACTTTTATTTGTGGCAGACATTGTGAACCTGTGTCAGCCACATTGCCCTCAAATCCTGCAGTAACCATCACCCCTTTCTCTTGCCAAAAAAAACCCCCAAAAAACCCAATTAATTAAAAATAAAGTACTTGTACTAAAGGAAATCATTAACAAGTGAAGCTCAGAGGAGTCAGAAATGCAGAGCTGGTGCGAGTCTCCTGTGTTCATGGTAACACGACAGAGGAGGTGTGGTTGCGTGTCTGTGTGTTCGCTAAACAGAACAGTCTGCCTGAATCCGGGAACTAAAAAATGCTCGGAAAGAGCCAGGTTGGTTCTGACAATGGCAGACTTGGAGCCCTGGCGGCAAAGATTAGAATGAGAACATCACTGAGTGTAACGGCTTGAACAGTCTCCCAGAAAGATGGGTTACAGTCTTCACCACCTGTGAGTGTAGCTTTATTTGGGGGGAAAAGGGTCTTTGCAAATTTATTTCAGCTAAGATGAGGTCCCACTGGATTAGGATGGGCCCAGCATCCGTGAGTGGTGTCCCTACAAGAGAGGACGGTGAGACGTGATCTAGCTGGACGGAGACCCACAGGGGCATGGCGGGTCACGGTGGACGCCGAGATCAAGTGAGGCATCTGCAAACCAGGGACCAGCAGGTGCCCTCGAAGGGGCGGGTGGGACCCCTGCCACGGGTGTCAGAGAGAACGTGGCCTGATACAGCTTCCGGCCTCTGGAGCTGGGAGAGGGTCCGTCCCTGCTGTTTTAAGCCTCTGTGTCCGTGGTGGTGCTTGGGTCACGGATACGCTGAGGAATGAGGCAGTTCTGGAAAGCCAAGAACGAAGGTGTTGGTCCTAATGTGTGTGGCTGACTTGCCGTCTCAGTAAGTCCCGGAAGGGGCCTGACCTTCTGCTCTGGGGGCATGTTCTGTTCTGTGACAGAGTGGCTGCCTGGTCCAGGGGGCAGGCTTAGTGTCTGAATCTGCTGTGGGTTTCCTGGTGGCTCCATGAGAGGCGCATGATTCCCAGAGCCCACCGGACACTCACAGCACCCCATCCTTGTCTCCTTGCCTTTGTTCCTTCTTGCCCTGTCTGGCAGGAGGGTCATAAACCATATTCTGTGAGCAAGGACTAAAGCCCAAAGAGCAACCCGTGAAAAGTGTCAGCGGCCCTTTGAAATCAGCCGTGAAATTGGCCAGCTTCGTCCCATTGGGGCTTGACCTGTAACAAACATCCGGGGCTGGGTGTTTGGCCCATGTGAATATTTGACAGCAAGTTTTAGAAGATGACCGGGTTTGGGACTGGTTCTTATGAAAGGACATTACTAAAAATGATTTTGTTTAAGAAAGCATGTGTGTGTTCATTCACCGAACCAGCGCGGCCTATTGTAGGTACGGACAGTTGATGCCCAGACAGGGCCACCCGTTCCTGCCTGCTTGGAGTTTACATCAGATGGGAAGGGAGGGCCGACAGTCACATGAATCAGTGAGACCCACACCATCCTTGCAAGTGAAATAAGTTACAGAACATACACACACTTGCCCTAGTAATATCATCTCAATGTGGAAAAAAAGACAAAAACGAACTCCAGGGAGAGGTTCTGGTGCTCCCAAGCCAGACAATGGGAGAGGTTGGAGGTGGGGGGCACATGTGAGGTGAAGCAACATGAAGGGGTCACCTGAGTGATGAGGAGGAGAGGAGCCAACCACGTGAACATCGAAGGGGAGACTGCCCTGGGCAGAGAGAGTGGCACATGCAAGGGCCCTGAGGCAGGCATGTTCCAGGAACAGAAGGAAGCCCCGAGGGGTGGGGACAGGCAGAGCCTCTTACTGCGGACCTCTGCAGGTGGGGATGACTGAACCCAGGGCCTCTTCTGCTGGGACCCAGCTCTCCTCCTGTCCGTAGTCAGGAGCTCCTGAGAGCTGGGGTGTCTGGGGGCTGAATGGGCCGCAGCTGGGTTCCGGCCCCCGTGGATTCTCTCTGCAGCGATGCCTACCTGGGTGGGGAGAATACCCAGCTCTCAGCCTGGTCCGGGGCCCCTGCCCTCCCCCACAACCCACGGATCCCCTGCAGCGGGCGAGGCAGGCTGTCTTCCAGTGCCCAGACACCATTTCCTTTAGGTGGAAAAGCCCTGGTTTCCTGCCAGGACCTCCAGGAAGACCGGTACCCCAGGGAAACAAACTCCCTCTTCATGTCCTTATTCTAGAACATTTTCTGGCTGACTGATGGCAGGGCCCTCCCACCTGCGCACATAAGCTGCCGAGAAGCCAGACTTCCTCCAGCTCTTAACCCCGTTAGCCTTCCTGGAATGTTTCCGCGGTGAGGAGGAAGACCACCACGGCGGCCTTCTCATGGCCACGGGGCTGTGTGTGCAGTGTTTCACTGAAGGGTCCCGAGCCGGCCGCCACCACCAGCCCGCCGTACGGATGGGGGAGCCCATTCTAGGATGGAAAGGCACAAAACGGAGCCTGCCAGTCTCCACCAATGATCCCGTAGATGCTTTTGGGTCACTCCGTCTGTCCTACAGGATTGGGGAGAAAGCAGTACCTTTACAGATATTCAAGGACACCTGCGTCAGTGCACGTGGAATTCATTGTGCGCCCCACCTGGGAGAACAGCAGCGAGGTCTGGAAACACACGTTAGTTGGATTCAAGTGGGGCCGCTGGGGCTCTCTGCCCAGGTGTGTGCACGCTGCCGAGGCCGGGGCCAGATCCGGCTGCCGGATCCGAGCGGCTGCAGACGCCCCTCAGCTTGGGCGTCCGACGCCCAGAGAACTCTGCTGCTTCTTTAGTTCTTGCCAGGGATGATTCTCAGACAATAAACCTCATCCCTAAAAATAGGTCACATAAAAGGCTTGAGTATTTTTCTAATTAGTGTGAGAATTTATTGAATATACATCACACGTATAGATCACAATATTATTAAAATTACTATTAAGACTTTACACATCAAAATATTTCAGGCGGCGGGGACACTAGAAGCCTGATGCTCCCTGAGAATCATATCTGCATTAGCAAGATAAAGGACAATTTGGGACGATTACAAAAGCAATGATTTAGCGTACAACCTAAGACTCTGCTGAGAACTAACTCCTAACGCCGGCTGCTTCTAAGCTGCTTAATCTTTATCTAGTTCAATTAAAATCTGAATGTTTGGGATTTCATTAACAACCAGGGGTTTGGAAATTACATGCGCTTTTACGCCGGATTCCGTTGCTGATGCCCACTATTGGAAGTCTCCCAAAACGTCTTCAGGTAGATTTAGGTGTAATTAAAACTTACGTACTTAAAGGATAATGCAGAGGTGAGAGAAGATTAGTTTAGTTTTTCAGTCCAATCCAAGTGACAAAAGTAGAACCCCACCCAAATCAGCGCAAGGCGCCGCAGCTCTGGGCGCCCCCCCCCCGAGACCCCCGAGACCCCCGAGACCCCCGGCCACAGAATGGGCTTGCATTTAAGGAGCAGCGACTCGCTCGGGCGACTTCTTAGTGCTCATGCAGTTCATGCCCGATCTTCACTGGAGTGCAGTTGTGTTTGCTGTCTGTCAGTTCTTGATGCGTTTTCCCGATTTTGCAAGCAGGTCTTTCTAAAATTAAACCAGCCAGAGTGATGAACCAGCTTCGTGTATAACTAGGAAGGATGCTTCATGTGTGCATCTTCCCCTGACCTGGGTGCCAGGGTCTGGTGTCACCAACTGTTTTCTTCTCCCCAGAATGGGAGGATCTGACTGAGTGTGGGGTGGGGGCCGGGAATCTGCATTATTCATGAGCTGCACTCTGAGGGAGAGCTTCAGACCCAGGCTCCACGTGGGACACACCTGCGTCTGCGCTCAGCTCGGATGCCTGTGTTTGGGAGGCTGCATGATGGGCCTGAAGGCATCCACGTCCTGATCCCCAGAGCCTGGGTGAGGTCACCTCACAGGGCAAAGGGACCATACAGATGGGACTCAGTCACGCACACGGAGGTGGGACACTGAGGGAGGAGCGTCCGAGGTAAGAGGCTGAATCGTGGAGGAGGGGCCACATGCCAGGGGGTGCAGGCACCTCCAGAAGCTGGAAGAGGTGAGAAGCAGCTTCTCCCCGGGAGCCCCCAGATGGACAGGGCAGTGTGTGTTACGGTAGTCATGGGGACCCGAGAAGCTGTGTGGCTCGAGCAATCCGCTGTGCCTGTCTGAGACCCTTGTCCTCACCCGTGAGACCGGTTGGGGGAGTAGGGCCAGATGAGGAGCGAGTCCTTCCCCGTGAGGCGGGTCGGGGGCGTCTCCCGCACAGGCTCACATCTCTCAGCATCTCTGGCTGCCCCTTTTCCTCCCTCCTCTGCCTGTCACCTCACCCTGCTGCTTCTCCCTGTGTCCCCGGGAGGTGCCTGGAGTCGGGGGCAGGAAAAGAGCCCCAGCCTGTTGTCCTCCTGGCACTCCGGGCAGCTGTGAGGATGGCTAAGCCAACTCTGCAAGGCGCTGGCTACCTAACCGCCTTGCTTTTCCTCCTCAGTGTCCCCTCTGCCCCTGCCCTCCTCACTGCAGTGCCGCTCCCTAAGGGGGTGCCAGGGAGCTGGGGGTGCTGAGGTTCTCTGGAGCTACACTGTTCATGCCGGGGCACACCCAGGACCCGGAGGCCCCAGGAGGGAAGTGATGGGTGTCCAGGGGGGCCGCCTGGAGGAGGACGTCAGAGGGAGTCCTGACCTCACGAGTTCAGATGGACACGCTCTAGTTTCCGTTTTGTTAACGTGGGCAGCCGATTACTCTGCCCTTCAGGAATAAAGAGGTCACTCTGGAACTGAGCTGACTCGGTGCACTTTCTGAATTTTGGGAGAATGCCAGCTCCCCGCTGATACAGTGGCAGCATCCTGGAGGGGCTTCTGCCGGGGCTCTGCTGTGTGTTTTCGAGCCTGGTGGTGCGCCCATCGTCGTAGGGGCCACTCAGGGAACTTACGTCCTGCAAGAAATAGAAGCCAAGGTGCTCGCTTACTCAGCAGCAGGTGCTGAAACGATCTGACCAGCACCCCTGCACTTCCTTTAAGGCTTGTGCCCCAGGAACCCTCCGGCCCCATCTCTTAGAAGTGGGTATTTTGGATGGAATAGAGTAAACAGCTCCGTCTCTTCGGTGAGGATGCTCATGTGATAACTTCCCTAGGTCATAACTGAACTGTTCAATATTAGTCACTTTAAATCATTCTGAAACTGGTTTTCTGTGACATTTTATTATCTTAGATTTACATCTTACTGCTTCCCTGTCTTCTCTCGAAACCTCGAGTACCTGGAGGGCAGGAGGTGTGTGTGTGTGCGTGTGTGTGTGTGTGTGTGTGTGTGTGTGCGTGTGTGTGTGCGTGTGTGTGTGCGTGTGTGTGTGTATGTTGCATGTGCAGGTGTGTGTTACATGGGCGTGTTTGTATGTGTGTGTTTTCTAGCAACCTCTGATGTGGAACCTGACAATCCATGGGTATGTATTGCATGTTTTACATGTAAACTTGTCTTTTCATCTGTGATGTTTCCTTTCATCTCAGGGGAAGAGAGAAACTTTGTATCTGTAAAAAGTATTGCAGTGCTGGGTGGGACTTGGACATCTGTTGCCACAATCTTAATTTCTGAAGTGTCCACAAACCCCATCAGAATCTGGTTAACATGCTGATTCTGACTCAGAGGGTCTGGGCTGGGGCCTGCTGCTGCCTGACTGGGGACCATGCTTTATGCAGCAGGGTCTCAACGGTGCCACCCACACGTGTGAACCTCCTGGCGTCGTTCCAAGTCCCTGCACCAATTCCTCGAGACTGTGAATACACCTGTGACTCCTTCCGATTCCCCTGCCTTCTGTTTACCAGTTTTTCTCTTCCCTTTGGTCTGAGGGTATTTGCACCCACTTCGAATGGCCTGCTGATGGCTCACAACCAAAGTTATGGCTGCTGTTACATCAGGATTAGAATGAGGGGCGCCTGGGTGGCTCAGTGGGTTAAGCGTCTGCCTTCGGCTCAAGTCATGATCCCAGGGTCCTGGGATCGGGCTCCCTGCTCAGCAGAGAGCCTGCTTCTCCCTCTGCCCCTCCCCCACCCCCGCTCATGCACTCTCTCTCTCTCTCTCTCTGTGTCAAATAAATAAAATGTTAAAAAAAAAAAACGGATTAGAATGAGCCACCATGATTTGGTATTTTCATTTCCACGTGTCAAGAAGAAGACAGGACTAAATGAAGGCTGTGTCCACATCCCAAGTGGGTTTGGTGCACACTTGGCAGGGAGACGCGTGGGAGCTCAGAGCTGAAGCTGTGTCTACATCTGGCTTCAAGTGCGGAAACAGGCCACAGGCTGATCCCACGGGGCGATAAATAGACGGGCCTGCAGTTACTCCTGAGCCCTGTCAGTCCTCTGATGGCATCCCTTCTGCTGTTCTCCAGCTGATTCATGGTTTAAGGACGCAGCCGGCCACTCGGATACGCGACTCCAAGTCCAAGGCGGGAGGAGACTGTGAGTCAGCTCTGTCCCTTGCTGTCACCTTTCAAAAGTTTGAGAGCTTCTGGTCTTTCGTTCATTGCTTAGGTTTCATTCCACCCGTTGATTTTAAGAGTCTTTCAGAGGTTGTTGGGAAGGATGATGATTGTGAATCTGGACTCAATAAGTGGCCTTAGAACATTGTAGGCAAAACATCCCAGGTTCCTTTGAAACTTCCGTTTACAGGAAGTGGTTGATTGGCTGTGTGGCCGTGATGTCACTGAGTTTTTAAAATGTTTGATTGACATATCACTATACGTAGAAAAAAGCGGGGGGGGCGGGTAGAGCATGAGTCCTGAGCGTCCAGGCGACAAAACCTCTCCAACCGAGCATGCCACGTACCAGCACCGACATATCAAGGGGCAAGCTGGGACCCACCCTCCCGGCCCTTCTCTAGAGTCTCCCCTCCTGGAGGGTCTGCTCCACCTGCGTGTTGTCTGATTCTGAACTCCAGGTCACTGGAGGCCCGTGGCCTCCACTCTCCTGCATCTGGCTTCTTTGGTCGCGCTCCGGGTCATTCAGACGGTGGCTTCTGCGTGCTCCAGATTTCTCCTCCTCCTGTGGAGCCTGCTTTCCTGCAGAGGCACCGGGCTTTCTGTGCCCCATCTACACGGATGGTGCCTTGGCAGGTGATAGCACGTGGGGCCCACTGCGCAGCCTCGTGCCATGCCTCTGCAGTGGCCTTTGGGAACCCATTCCCTGTGTTGATGGAATGGGCAGAATTTTGGAAGCAGAGTGTGAGTTGAAACAGTAACCGTGGAGTGTGTCAGGGTTGAGCTTCAGCGCCCGGGGAAGATGCACACATCTTCTGCATCTTTTAGTTGGTGCCACGTGAGCCTCTTGGTTTTAAGTGTATGTAGCATATTTTCCCACCGGTTTGGACCACGCTGGGGGCATGTGGTTTTCAAGGGTTCTGCAGACGCATTCTTTAATATTAAATACTATATGCGCACACACACTTAACCAAAGCTGTCACAAAACCGCCTTGAGCCGCAAGGTTGGGTGGGTGGGACTGGTTTTGTGGAGACTGAATTAGAGGGATCCAGTGTCCTTTGTGGGGAGGGGGAGGCGGGGAGCGTGGCATCAGTGACACCCTCCTTCCCGCCCCATTATGCAGGAAAGCTGCGCAATTAATCTTTGTCCACCTGCAAATCCTGGCAAAAGTCAGACATGCAAGCAGTGTCTGAGATTTTTCTGCTGCTTTTGTTCATTGGAATAACTGCCTGAGCCGGGGGCTGGGCAGCGATGGGGAGAGCCAGGGCTCACCATTTGGCACGAGCCAGACAAAATGCGCAGCGCATCCCGTTCCCCGGTGCCTGGCTTGCATTGCCTAATGGGAACCCATTCAGGCAGCTCCCCGAGGTCTTGCCTGAAAAGTGCATTTGATGATTACTGGTGGACGAGAGGCTGGTGCTCTGACTTCTGGAGGTTAGACTTCGCTGCCAGAAACCTGTCCCTGTGCCTGAAATAGCCCCTCTGCACATCTGAAGCCTCTCAGAACCTGATCAGAGGCTGGGCCCTGGGAGCAGGCTCGTAGCCTGCAGTTGGCGGGAGAATTGATTCTGCTGGATTTGGATTCCAGCAGCTGAGCAGGTGCCCAGACTGCTCCCATCGGATAGCCCTTGGCTGGGGCAGGATTAGCTGCAAATTGGTGAGGCCGGTGATAAATTTGGGGTCCCTAGTTATAAAATGATGAGGAGTTTCAAGACGGCAGAGCCTTGAACCAAGCACAGCGTGGAGGCCTGCACACCCTGAGCCCAGCCATGTGTGGGCCAGCCGGGGCCCAGGAGACCCTGTGCTCTCCTTGGATCTTCTGGCCGGGTGCTGGGGTGCAGGGGAGCTCAGAGGCAGACATCCGCCAGCGCTTCTCCTGAGCCCTGAGAAATGGGTGTGGGCCTCCCAGCACTGGCCACACAGGGCAGGGCCGTCCTCCCCGCTGTCCAGCCGCCCTGCGGGTGGTGGGCACCACCCTGATCTCCCCTGGACCTTTGTTTGAGGGGCTTTAGGGAGGGGTGGGCGGACTGTTGTGAACAAGCACTTTGGAGGCCAAGTCAAGCAAACAGAGAAATGTAACAGAGAGGAAAGTAAGGGGGATGATTTGTAGACACCACGAAACATTCAGAACCATTTCCCAAACGGTCACACCTTTCACGCTACTAGTTGGAAGGGAACACGTGACCTTAATGATACTATTTGGAAGATGCAGATAGTAGAAGGATTATTTGTAGATTGTCTTGTTCATTCATTCCACAAATATTTCCCCAACACGTGCCAAGTGCCAGACCCTGAGTATGGCAGTGAGCGGAGCAAAATCTGAGAAAGATCTTTAGTCACGATGCGCACATTACGTGGGAATATCAGGGTTAAATGTGGCTCACTGCAGACCAGCTTTTCAGAGTCCGTCAGAAGGAAGAGAGGGGCTGACACGTGGAAGGGAAATCCTGTGGGGGGCCGGCCCCGTGTGCCTGGAGTCGGCTCAGCCTCCCAGCCTCCCAGCTGCCCGGGCTGCACTGGACCCTTCGGGGAGACTTTGTCTGCATGGCTTCTCGGTCACAGAGATGGCCAACGTCACTGTCCAGGGCCGGCCCTGCAAAGGTCCCGAGGCTCATGCCAGTAGGATGGCTTAGGTCGCTTGCCCCCCTCTGCGTGTCCATGGAGCACAGCCTGCAGGATGGCTCCGGCCTCAAACCAGCAGGGCCCGGAGTGGTGGGGTGGGCGGGGCAGCCCCGAGCCTGCGGCCAGTCTGAGCTCTTTGCTGGGGAGGCAGGTTCACGTCGGACAAACCAGGTGGGGAGTCTGCTCAGGCTGGGGCTGAGCAGGGGCTTACACAGGGGCTTACACAGCAGAAATTTTTTCTTTCTCAGTCTGGAGGCTAGAAGTCTACAACCCAAGTGAGGCCAGGGCTGGTTTCTCCTGAGGCCTCTCTTTCTGGCAGGTAGATGGCCGTCTTTTCTGTCTTCATGTGGTCGTCCCTCTCTGCGTGTCTGTGTCCTGATCTCTTCTTACAAGGACACCTGTCATATTGGATTAAGGCCCATTTCTAGGACCCTATTTGATCTAAATTACTTTTTTAAAGGTTCTGTTTCTAAATACAGTCACAGGTGCTGAGGGTTAAGACTTCAACAAAGATTTTTTTTGGGGGGGAGGGATAATTCAGCCCTTAATGGTTCTCCGGCCACCCACCGGGGATGGAGAGAGCCTCCCCACTTCACCGCTGGGCACTGGGCATGTCCCTGTCCATCCTCCTGTGTCCATCAGACTCCCAGCGAAGCCACCCTGCAGTGGTTCAGGGCTGGATGTTCTGGGTCAGATGAATATTTAGTTGAATTGTAAATGTATCATCAGACACTTAGAGGTAGCCCATTAAAAAAACAAAACCCAGAAAATAGGAGGGATGCGTGTTTGTCTGGATTCTGAATATGGATGGGGAGTGCCTGGGGTGAAATCATAAAGGAAAAGGTAGCTGGATCTGAAAAAAAAAAAAAGATTAAAAAAACCCTTTGATTAAAGGAATGTTTTCACATAGAAAGGCAAACAGATTGGGAAAAAGAATTGTGATTAATATGATGGAGAATTTCTCACCTTTAAATACAAGGAGGTGATGTCGGTTGATGAGAAGAGGATCCAGAACAGGAAAGGAAACTTACTGAATAGCAGATACTGACTAACGGGGAAAATGTGCAGTTTTACTGGTAACCAAGGGAATGACCTGAAAATGGTAATTTTCCACTTTTGTCCTACCAGTGAAACAAACTTTTTCTTCCCCTTGTAAGCGACCTTACCTACCACTGGCCAGGTTCCTGCTGAGTTGGCATTTTTATGCGGTCTGGAGACACATTAGGTTGAGATACAAAGGAAATTGACAAAACACGTCAAACGCCAGAGAAACGGTTCTATGCTTTCATTCGGGGATTCCAGATCCCACCCATCCTAAACAGAGAAATGGGGAATGTGGGTGGGGTCGTGCAGGTCGCGCAGCAGGCCGGGCAGTGGGCACCGGCCTCGTGCGCCCCAGCCCGGCCGGGCCGGCACCTGGCGATCTATCCCGCCGGCTTGCTCCCCCCTCTGTGCTCCCGTCCCCCCTCCAACCGCACGGAGCGCAGGACCGAAGCAGGGCCCGTGCACAATGGACACACGCTAACCACGTGAGGAGGAAATCCATCTTACAGGCTGGCCCTACTTAGGATGACTTTCATGTTCTGGCTTAGCGAGGCCCAGGCGTGTTTAAAGTCTGTTTATTTCATCCTTCTTAATCCCATGTCCTGCACGGGGCCTGGCTCAGCCCGAGGGTCAGATAAGGGACCCGCGAAGGCATCATCATGCCTGGTGCTTAGGGGCGACTCCCCCCCAACACCCAGAGCAGCAGCAGGGGCTCCAGGGCCAGGCGCCTGGGGACTGGGTGCCTGGGTGCTGGGCTGGGGAGTGGGGGTGAGGGAGAGCCCCAGGGGGCTGGTGTGAGCACTGCCCAGGCAAGGCGGCTGCGTGGTTGCCTTCACTGAGGGGCATCCTTCCCTCTGATGTGTTCGCTTGCCCCTGGATTGCCCACCGCACAGTGTTTTCAGTGTAGACAGACCCTGTTGGGAAGCTCCCAGTCGCTTCTCACAGTGCGTAAACCTCTATGTGATTCTGCTTTTAGAACCAGACGGAGGGAGCTGTTAATTTCATGTGCAAATTAAGGGAGGGCTGGTTGCCACCACGTGAGATGAGCCAGGACTGTGGGATGTCCGGGAGGTGGTTTTGTCTATTTTTTTTTTTTTTAAATAGATGAGCCTTTTTCTTCCAAACATAAGAAGTGATGAGTGGCAACTGACACCTGTGTGTGGGAGGTGGGCCTTTGTGCTGAGAGCCCCAGAGGATTCTCTTGCAGACATAACAGTCTCTGGTTTTCTCTGGCTGACTAGAAAGAACACGGGGGTGGGGAACCAGGAGGTATCGATGCCCAGGGCAGAGTGGCCGTGCCCCTGGGAGAGCAATGGACCTACCTCTTGGGCCCCAAGGAATTTGAGCCGCTACTTGGGAACGAGGAGTTCATTCATTCCTTGCCCGTTTGCCAATCTTTGGTCCCAGAGCCTCAACTTGCGTCTGAAGAAAGCCCCCGCTCACAGCCCGTGTGCTCTGTGGAGGGTCCCCGTAGCTCAGGTGCACGTGGGGCCGATGGGACGCCGCCTGGGTCTAGCAGCGCCTACCTTTCTGGGACCACGGGGATTGCATGGGGGAGGGCCTGTGATCGGACAGGACCAGAGGGGCTCCAGCTTCCGGATGCCTGGGCAGAAGCTCTTGCTGGGTGCCAGGCAGCAGTCTGGCCCCTGGAAGTGGTGCTTTCGGGGAGCACGGATCTCAGAGCTGAGAGAGAAAGCTGGTCCTGGGGACAGGTGGTCCCAGCAGACAGAAGCCGGCCCAACTCCCGATTCCCAGAAGCACACCATGTTGGCTGAAGCTAGCCGGAGTCCCGTTTCCCGACTCATGCTGCAGAAACGGGGTGAGCAGTGAAGGATACCAACACCTGCCTGGGCCAGGCAGGGGGGACGGGTGAAGGAGACCCATGCTGGGCCTGCTATCTAGGACATGGTGGTCAGTCCTTGGGGGAATGCGAGCGCTTCTGCGGCAACGTGCTCTTCCAGAGGCCTCAGGTGGCTACAGGTTCTTGCAGGCAGAGGGTGGGCACGCTGCTTTTCTCCCTCCTGGGTGCTGGCCGGTCTCTGCGGGTGGGGACGGGCACATGGCAGGGAAGCCATGAGACAAGAAATGGAAGCTCAGCTTCCAAACGGAAGGGTGTTTTCAGATAGGCTTTTTGATGCATCTGCATTTTTTCAAAATCCATTCCATCATGAGGGGTTAAGAAAAGGAAAATCTAATTTTCTGGAACATCGGAGGTGGAGACCGTGCTTCACCAAGTTTATAATTTGAAGGCTCTGTGGAGTTTGAAAAAGTCCATTTGTCCCCCTAAATCAGGTTCAGGCAGCAAAACAAATGTGTTGTTTCAGCGGGCATGGAGTAAACCTTTGGCTGGAAAGGGAGAATAAAGCCATCAGCCCGGCCATATCAGGTTTCCACCCTCGCCTGGGCCCGTGCACCATATGCCGGTCTTCCAAGCAGGGATTGCATTGTCTGTTAAAGGAAAAGTGGATGCTTTTCAGCACAATTAATTTAGTAGGCCACAAATGTCGCTGAGTGCTGGGAGTGGGGTTTGATCAAACGGGTCGGCTAATTGGTGCCGAACACACACTGAACGCGAGAAGGGGGATGACAGAGAAGCGCCCTTGCTCGGCTCCGCTCAGTGTGGGCGGGTTGCAGCCCCTGCTCAGCATGGCGGTCCCAGTGGCCACCTCAGGCCTGGACGCGGGTCCTGGGCCCCTTCAGATGGGCACGGCGCCTTGAAGGAACAGCTGAAGTCTCTCGTGCACCCCACTGTTTCTAGAACTGGGCGCCCACACAGCCCAGTCTCCGGGCACCTGCGCTGTAAATTCTGTCAAATCGTGCTTCAACTGGCGTGCTTATTAGCAAGGCTGGACCTCGTGCCCGAGGGGAAGGGGGGCTGTAGCCGCAGTACGTTCTGCTAGCCCCCCATATGGCCAGAGCCCCCTCTGTCTTTGCGAGAGACCAGGTTTCTCGACCTGCGGGTACTGGACGATTCTGGTTTGGGGGTGAGTCTCTGTAGGATGCCCAGCAGCGCCCCTGGCCCCCGCTCACTTCCTGCCAGTGGCAGCCCCTTCCCCAACTGTGGCAACAAAACATGCCTCCAGACATCGCCCAAGGTCCCCTGGCCGAGAACCTCGGCTCTACACGTAGGGCCTGTGTTGGTTCGGAAACTGGCCCCGTCAGCAGAAAGCAAGGAAAGCATGGGTAGGTGGCAGGGTAGATAAGCAAGGGGACTTCCTTGTGAGGCCCGGCATGGGCAGCCGGGAGATGAGGAGGTACTGACCCTGCCTTGGAACCTCGGGTTTACAAAGAGGCTTCAACTGAGCTCGGTCACTACTGGGCCCACATGGTCTCTGTCAAGTGTGAGTCCTTGGAAAGGCTCCCAAGGTGGGAAGGGTGGGTAGAGCCACTTCCCAGGGACAGGGGAGGGGGAGGAGCCTCAGATTCCCTGAGTAAGCATGGGGTCAGCCGGTGGGCGACGCCTCTCGGAGACCACCTTGCATTGGCCGTCCAGGGGGGATTGCGTTCCGTGTCTACTTGTGGGAGTCTGTCCGGCCAGGCAGGGGTGAGTTTGCTTGCTTTCTGCAAGGGGATATGTCTGAAAGTGGCATAAAAGTGGAATGTGCCATGGCATTTGGGGGAAAAAATAGAACCTTCCAGCCTTTCTCACAAGGGGTGGTGTTGGGAGCACTTTGCTGGTTGGTTGGTTCCCAGCAAGTCTGAAAGGACTGGGGCTGCCCCGTGGGAGTCCCACTCTCTGAGCTGCTGATGGTTTTTATCTAGACCTCGCGTGTTGGGGTTAGGGCTTCTCCACCCTGCACTCTCTGTCTGCACAATGTCTTCAAAAAACCAGCACTGGATGCCCTAATGACAGTTAAAATACCTGCTCCTGTTCAGACAGTTGTTCTCCTCCCATCGTCTGCCTTCGCGTGTGTCCCTCTCCATCGGGGTGAAGCTCCGGGACCCAGCTCTGAGATGGCCAGCGTCCCCGCAGCAGAAACAGCCTCATCCCGTGTTTGATTCTGCCCGGATTTACTGCTGTGAACGATAACAAACCTAAGGGTGTGAAAATTGCTCAAATTCCCATTCTCCTTTGTCCATTTGCTTATCTCTTGGAATCAATGTTGACTTTCTCCTGAGGAAGACTGTCCACCCAATAGCTTTATCACTGGATGGCGAATCGGCCAGGGGTGTGGAGGGGCATGATGGGGATGCACTGTGTACAAGATCCAGTAGGACAGGAGACGTCCTTCCAGCCCAGGAGGATGGGATCCTTCATGATTAAGTTAGGGTACCCACTCGGAGCATAGCACCTGACTAGGAAATTGTCAGCTCCGTAAGGTCCAGAAATGTGTCCAACCCGTTTTCCTTTAGATCATCAATTACTAGTGTGCATTCGGGATTGGGAAGCAAGCACTGGATATTCACTAAATTGAGTTGAATTTACGGCATGTAATGTTTCCTGTCATTCACATATTCACTCCGCAAACGTCTGCTTGTCCTGCGCCTGCCTCTGGATGTGGGTGGTGGGGGTGGGGGTCTGAGCAGAAGCCCCCTTCTTGGCCACCGTCACTGGCCTTAACCTCTGCTGGTCCTGCCCATGGATATGGACACGTGCTAGGGGCAACAGGACGCATGGACATTTCTCATGCTTCCCAAGCTGGACATTTCGGCTGTTACAGCTGTCTTTCCACACCCAGCCAGGAGGAAGGGCTAGATCGCATTTTCAATATTGCATCACCCCAGCCGACTTACAATCACACGTGCCGTTCACCCGTCGACAGACACTTGGGTTGTTTTCGGTCTTGGCTGTTGTGAATACAGGTTGCGGTGGACGTGGGAGTGCAGATGGTTCTTGAGATCCTGGTTTCAGTTCTTTTGGATAAATACTCAGAAGTGGGATTGCTGGATCCCATGATCGGTGGTAGCGGGGGGCTGGGGGGGGGGGAGCGGGCAGGTGCTGTCCGTGGGAGCGGACAATCGTGCAGGACAGTTGTGTTTTAGAGCTCAGCCCTGTGCCTGAGTCAGCACGGCTGTGCACTTGGGACTTGTGGGAGAGTAGATGTTCTTACTGCAGTTAAAAAATGCTATTTTTGCAGTGCCTCGGGGTGGGGTGAGGTGAATGCCCGGATTGATGCGGGACCCCTGTGTAGCTGATTCGGCAGCACCTGAGGGTTTGCAGAAGGATCCTTGAGTGAGCTCCTGAGCCTCTCAGGGCTGGGCGTGTGTGTCCTTCTGGTTTCTTATTTGTTGTCGTTGTTGTTGGTATTATGGACATTCAGATATTCATTCAGCCAGCCTTTTTGAGCTTTTACAAGTCAGACTGTGCTCATCACAGGGACTAACTTGGTGATTCTTGTCCTAGGAGCTCACAGCCTGGGGGATGGATGAGCACTGGTCACCCAGCACCAGTGAAGGGAGAACTTGAGCTTGGCAAGTGGACCATGGAGACCTCGGGGCTGGGACAGATAGGAGAAAGAGTCACTTTGGAGGCTGTGGCCTCTTCCAGGGGCGTGGGGGTATACTTGGCAACACCTAGAGTCAGACTGGGGGAGAGGTGCTGTGAACATCTTGTGGGTGGAGGCTAGGGATGCTGGGAAACATCCTACAGTATCAGGATGCCCCTCAACACAGAATTATCCAGCCCAACGTGTTCATAGTGCTGAGGTTCAGAAAGCCTGGCTTTAGCTGAGATCTGAGAGATGAATAGGAGCCAAGTGAAGAGGGAAGCAAGTATCCTGTGCATAGGGCCTGTGGTGGGGGAACTCGGCTGAATAGGAACTGGAAAAATGGCCAGGTGGCTGGAGGAGTGGGCAGCACCGTGGTTTGAGAAAGGCACATGGGGCAGGGGGACTTGTGTTCCTGCCTGGCTTTGGGGAAGTGGCCTCTGGTCTGGCCAGCATGCTTGCCTTCTCTGCCCCCAGCTTCTTCACCACTGGTCCCTCCGAGGTCCTGGACACCAGCATCCTCCATGGGGCGGTGTGACCTGGGTGGTCTTACCTTTGGCCAGTGGTCAAATCTAAAACTAGCCACACTGCATATTTCCAGAATGGGGGTGGGGGGCTCCGTGGTCTCAATAGTGGTTGATTGAGGTCAGAGAGCTCCAGCGTTTATTTAACTCTGCAAATTAGACCAGTTAGTTTCCTGGGAAATGAATATAGTGTGCTCATTGGTCTAGGGACCTGCAGCTTCCCCGAGGAGCGCAGAGAAGCAGCAAAGCCGATATTGCGAATTCTGAAGGTGATCGCCTTTTGACCAAAAAACTCCACAATCATCATTGCCATTTTTTTTCTTTTTCCTATGTCTTCGAAAATGTGGGCTTTGAAATGCTAATGCTGCTAAGATTCTCTTAGCAGATTTAAAACTATGAATAGTTGTGTGTGTGCATGCATGTGTGTGCATGCGTGCACACATGTAGGTGCATGTGCTCGTGTGTGCATCCGTGTATGTGTGTGCATTTGCACACATGTGGGCAGGTATGTACATGTGTGCATGTGTGTGTGCGTGTGGGTGTGCATGTGGCTGCATGCACGGGTGACTGTGTGCATATGTTCACGCACATGTGTGCATACATGTGAGTGTGTGCGTGCGCGTACGTGCACATACACTGTGTGCGCATGTGTGTTTGCATACACAGCTGTACGAGTGCACACGTGTGGGGGCATGTGTGTGTGCACGCGTGTGAGTGTGTACAGGCACGTGGGTATGAATGTAGGGATTTTTACCCAAAGGCGAGTAGATTTGGCAGACGCTGTGTGACTGCATCTCCCTCGGGCATTACTGTGCTGCAGACCGGCAGCCCCCCGAAGGCTGTGCGGTGAACAAGGGACTCTTGGCTTTGTTGCATCTGGCCATTGCCATTATTGGATGGCACAGCCCCTCACTGGTGTCCCTTGGCAAATGCTGGTCCACATGAGATGTCACATGGTGACTCCGTGTGCCAATGACGTGGAGATAATAACGTTAACAAGCAACAGCCATGGGGGGCTTGCTCTGGTCGCACAGATGCTCCCATGCGTTACTCACACAGTCCTCTTGGTGTCCTGGTGGGGGTGTGTTAGCAGCAGCAGCAGTAAGGCCCCCTTTGACAGATGGGGAAACTGAGGCACAGAGCAGTCAAGTCACTGGCTTAAGGTTCCACGGCCGGTCAGAAGTTCTGGGCCCTTGAACTTCCGTCATCTATGGGGTGGTTATTTGTTCATCCCAGGCACACGGAGTTAGCACCTTCTGTGCTCCTCACTCTCCAGGTCTGGGGCCTTAGCGTTCCCATTTCACTGATTAAAAAAACACACAGGAGAGAGAAGGGCCAGGGTGTTTATTACACGTGGGAGGTTTCACCTCGCTCCATGCGTGCACGGTGTGGCGCTAACTTCTCTTTACAGCAACCCTGCGAGGCTGGGGGCATCCGCATCCTCAGCCCAGAGCTGAGGCTGAGGGAGCAGACACCTGGCTCCCTGCTGTCCTCCCCCTCCCCCTCTTCCCTCTCCCTCCTCCCCCTCCCTTCTCCCTC
>NW_022589753.1:2171764-2291295 GCF_004348235.1 Phoca vitulina | reverse complement strand
CTCCTCCCCCTCCCTTCTCCCTCCTTCCTTCCCCCTCCCCCTCTTCCTTCTCCCTCCTCCCCCTCCCTTCTCCCTCCTTCCTTCCCTCCTTCCTTCCCCTCCCCCTCTCCCTCTCCCTCCTCCTCCTCCCTCCTCCCTCCTTCCATCCCCCTCCTCCCCTCCTTCCTCCTTCTCCCCCTCCCTTCTTTCCCTCCCCCTCTCCCTTCCTCCTCCCTCCTCCCCCTCCCACCCCCCTCCTCCCCCTCCCCCTTTTCCATCTCCCTTCTCCCACCCTTTCCTACCCCCCTTTCTTTTTCTCCCCTCCTCTTCTCCCCTTCCCCCTCCTCTCCCTTCCCCTTCCTTTGCCTGGATGGGAAAAACAGAGGTTCCCTCCTCTCCTCCACAGCCTCAGGATGAGTCCTGGGGTGCATGCCGGGCCCCCCTCCTCCATACTTGGGTCCCCCTCCTGTGTGTCCCTGCAGTAGGTAAGATCCTAGTGTGTGCTGCGGCAGGACACAGCTGTGCACAGAGCAGCTTTGGTCCCCAGGGTCCCACACCCCGTTCCAGACAGGACGGTGTGCCAGCCATGCGGTGTGCTACCTTCACCCCTGCGCCTACCCAGGGCAGGGTTCCTGAACAGAGCACTTGGCTGCAGAGCGAGACAGGACAGCACGAGGAGGGGGCCGCCCCAGGTGTGTTTCCAGTGCCGAGAGGAGGCTGGGAAGGCTGCAGGCAGGCCAGACGGTGAGGCTTGTCACCGCAGAGCGTGCTCTTCCTGAGCGCATATCGGGTGCGCTCCATGCGTGGGACAGGGCACTGCCCGGGTCACGGGAGTCATCCCCTTGATGTGCCAGCCAGGCTGTTGGGAGGTCTGATCATCTAACTGCATCCCTCAGATAGGGAGACTGAGCTCCAGAGCGTTTGGGGCCCTCATGGCTGTCCTGGGAGCGGAGTGTGGGTTAAAGCCCACCTGGGGAGCCCCGCCTGTCTGCCCACACTGCCCAGCATGCCCCTCGCCTCCCCAAATTCGAATGTTAAGAGTGGTTGGTAGAGGCAGGTGGGTGCCAGGAGTGGGAGAGGTTCTCTACTACGTTGGGCTGTCTGAGAATGGACTGAATTCCCCAGGTCTCCTGCGGGTCTTCCTTGGGGATGATCCCCGGGATGGGTCTGGGGCCCCGGGTGGACGGCAGGGTCAGCCTCCCTCCTCCAATTGGCTCCCCTTGAACTCTTCAGCGTTCACGCGTTAGCCTGACGCGACGGAGGTTTGGAGGCTCCTCGTGGAGTGACAGACTCGAGTGCCCACGCCCTCGGCTCTTGCGGACTTGGGTGGGAGACCCCTGTCCAGTGGGCTGAGTCCAAGCACCAGGAACAATGATGCGTAGAACACAGAATACCGCAACATGCCATTTTGAAGCTGCCTGGGTCTGAGACAGTGACGCTTGGCTCCTGTTGACATTGTCGCGTCTCCCAGGGCCTGACAGCGCCTATGCCCGGGGGCTGTAATTTGCTGAACCAGCCGGTGTACACGTGGGTCGAGCCGCAACTCCATCAAGCAATCTGAGCTCATTCTGGATTCCTGAGCTGATACCTCGGTCGCGTGGACTGTGGCTGCACTGGGTCCTGGTCCCCAAAGGAGGCTTTGGGGGAGAGGAGTGGCCTGCCCTCATTAGCAGCAGAACATCATGACCTTTGGCACATGCAGACCGTGTTTGTCATAGATCTTTGGAGCATTTCAAAGAGGCTTATTGCAATTAATTCCTCCCTGTTGGCGAAATAATGAACTGAAGATGTTGAGGCAGAAAGAGGAGATCACAGTGTGACGTTCCCCCAGACAAGGCCTTCATATCTGAGGTTATGGGATGGTATTCGCTTTGCTGTCAGCGCGTGGAAGGGAGATCACAGAGGCATTTCCAGCAAGCTGGAATGTACCTGGCACTCGTTCACTCACCTTTGCAGGAAAACCCATCTGTCTGTCCTTGCCCGCTGCCAGGTATCCGTGAGAACGTGCGAGGCTCCGGATAGGGTTCAGGAGATCCAGATGTGCCCCGGACCTGCAGGTGCCAGTCCCAGGGGATGGATTTGGAGGGGCCATTGTGCCCTGAGGCTTGTGGGAGACGTGATGGGGGCTCTGTGCCGTAGACCCAGGAGACCTTCCTGGAGGAGTTGGGATGCTAAACTGGGACTGATTGCATGCGTGTCCTCGGGCCGCCATAACAAATTACCGTGAATTGGGTGGCTTCGGCGACAGACATGTTCAGTCTCACAGCCAGACATTGGAAATCAAGGTGTGGGCAGGGCCGCTCACTCTCTGGAAGCTGCGGGGGAGGATCCTTCCTGCGTCTCCCAGCTCCCTTACATCTGCAAGGACTGTATTTCCAGAGGAGGGACGTCCTGAGTTTCCAGGGTGACATGAATTAGGGGGGATGTTGTTAACGCAGCGCCCTGACCCTCCGTGCATGTGAAAGGGGAGCAGAGGGAGAGTGGCCGGCACCCAGAGAGGGTGCACCCATTCGTTCTCAAAGAGCTCTGGGACATGGAACTCTCCGGAAGGCCATCAAATAGGGAGATGCAGGACCACCACTGAGCTTTTGTCTTCAACTTGGAGACAACAGTGTGGTGAGTCTTGGCTTCCACCACCGTGCTCATGGGGTGCGGGCAGGGCCAGAGCCTGCCGGGGCCTGAGCTCAGCCATAGGAGCACCGTGTCCCCCTGGGCTTCTGTGGAAGTTAGAGGAGACAGACGTGGCAGGTGCTTCGCCCGGTGCCCGGCAAAGAGTCAGCTGTCAGAAAAGAGGACTGTGGGTTTGGGGGGGTTTTTGGCTTCCGTAACATCACCCCTCACTGTCCTGTGTGGGTCATAAATAAGCGGTCACTGAAAATAGAAGCCTCGGCTTTCAAGCTCCTTCATGTAGAAAGTCTCTTGAAGCTGTTCAGGGGATCCTGACATTCCCAGATTTTGCCTCACGTCCCCATGAAGAAAATCCAAACGTATTCTCCCGTCAGGTGTGAAGTTGCTATTTTAAATTCCGTTAATGTTCCCTTACCTGTAGATAGCAGGGCCTCGAAATTTCTCTTTTCTGACAAAAGGTGAAAGAGGAGTAAGACCCATATCTTTCCGGAGCAGTGACAGGATGGGGGGAGAGGAAGTTCGGGCAGGGATCGGCCTCCGGCATCAGTCGGGGTTGGGACAGAAGGAGCAGGTGTGGAGGGATAGACTTTGTGCTCTTGGGGTAAGTGCAAAGGCCCGGGAGCCCTGGCTCAGGATGGGGCGAGGGGCGCATGCCCAGCAAGGTGGGTAACGTGCTCTGTCCATAGGCGCATCGTAGGCGATGAAGAAACACAGGTGCTGGGCTTCTCTTCTCCACGCGGGTCTTTCCGTAAAGCATTCCGCGGCCATGAGCTCTGCACGGCCGCCTCCAAGAGCCTCAGCCATCTTGGTCAGGAAATTATCAGAAAACCTAGACGAGATCTTTGCTGCTATCTCAGCTGCTTCATCGAACGGGTTGGCTCTTCTCTCCCCCCCGGGTGCCCTGGTCAGTGCCGCGCCCATCCCCACACGCCCCACTGCCCCTGTGCTGGTGGCCCCATTGCCGACCAGTCGGGGAATGAGAGGTTGCCACTCTGAATATCCAGACAGACCCTGGAGAGAACCTAAATGGAGGACTTGTGTAATGAAGCTGTCCCCTTCCGTTTCCAGACACCAACTTGAGGGGACAGATATAGTGAAGGGATGAGGTCACCCCTTTGTGCTCCTCTCTTAGAATCTTTATTTAGGCAGGTAATTAGTAGTCCCTTCCGGATGCCTCACTTAAGTGACTTGTTTTAGGAAGGGCTTTGCCCAAAGTTGAGCGCGTGGAAGGTTTCCATGAATATATATCGAAGGAATAAATGAACGAGTGACATGTTTTGAACTATATTGGTTCACTCGTATAAAACTGCATGCATAACAGGAAGTTAGCTGAGGAAAAAAAGGATTATTCTTATGAAATACACAATTATCTCTCCAGTGTGCCATGCGGTTTCCGAGCCCCGTGGAAATGCAAGTCTGTTTGTTGTCTGGGCCGGTTGGAGGGGGTGGGGGCGGCCCGAGCATGTCACAATATATAGAGTGAATGACCATCATTCTACAGGAAATCTAATTAGTATTAAAATTACACCGTATGTAAAACATGTTTCCTTGGTCCAGAAGGCTTCTGGGAATTCTGGAAGGTGCTGGGGCCGCCCGGGGGGTGGGCTGCAGGTTCAGTGTTGCTGCGTATGGGGTGAGCAGACGTGCTTCCCAGGAGAGTTTCGGGGTGAGGTTCCACAGGACAGAGCCTTTTCTATATCAAGTCACATGGATCGGTAGCAAAAAACGAGTGGCTTTTTGTTTCCTTGGAGGAAAAATTTATTTAGTTTTCAGTGGCGAGAAGGCACCACTCCATGCAAGACATGTTACTTCTTACGACTTTTCATCTCGGTAATCCGAGAGCATCTGAAGGACCGAGACAGCCGGCGGCGGCGTGCCTCGAGAAGCATGACCTAACCGTTCCTGCTGTGGTCTCCCTCTATGTCACCTCCAGACAACTGCTTGTCCGCTACGGCTTTACCGACTGGAAGGCTTGGGATTCACCTCCACCAGGCGAGAGTGGGCCATCCTGCTCCTTCTCTCCCCCTGAGGGAGGCAGAGGGGCGGGAAGGAGTGGCCCTGGGGCCCGGTGGGTGCCGCCTGGCTCGGTCCGCTGCAAGTCTCATATTTTATCTGAAAAATGCATGTGCCCAGAAGCCATGTGAGGAAAGACAGTTATGTTTGACTGCATAACAATTAAAGTTCCCAACTGTCGAAAGCGTACCGTTTAAATTTCACAGAGAAAATAGACACCTGGGGAAAACGTCTTTACTATATTTGACAGCTCTTTTAATAAGTAAAGAGCTTTTTAAAATCAACGAGAGGAGACCAGGGGCTCATATTGGTGCAGATGGCAGGGTGGGGGGTTTGAAGAAGCAATGGCTAGGTTATGTGAACACCCAGTTAGCGGGAAAGGATTTTCGATGCTCGAGCATCATTTCAAAAGGTGCTCGCATTCACCACGATGCAGAAGAAACCTGGGACGCACCATTTCTCTAATTATGTTGGCAGGGATGGAAAGGTGGTGCCGGGATTGGGGGGCGTGGGGACGTCGGCCCTGGTGCAGGCGGCTGGCGGGGGATTTATGGTCCACGTTTCGGAGGGTCATTCGACAGCATCCACTACGGTGTAGTAGACACACCCCTTGATCCAGCAATTCCTTCCCCCAGAAACTTACTCTGCTGTATGCTCCCAGGCAGGTGTCTTCCCCGACGGGTTATTGATAATGGGAGCTGGAAACAAGACCACGTTTGTCAGCCGAGAATGGTCTCAGCCGGTACAGAACAGGAAACCTTCCTTAGAGGGGCAGGTAGAATTCTGTAAGCAGCCATGGAATTTTGACTCATTGTTAATCTTTCGTGAAAAAGCAAAGTCTCAAGATAGTATATTTGTTGGGGACTCTATGTCTGATGACATTTGTGCTTATGTATGTTCATGGAACATTTTTAGGGGGGTATAAAGAGAAGCTGACACGCCTCTGTGGAGTGGGGATGGGGAGCAGGGCGAGAAGGGGGTTTTTACTTCTTACTGTGGAATATTTACGGTGGTCCTGAATTGCTTGTTAATAAAATTGCTAATTTAAACAACAGTTTGCCTAAGAAGGAAGTTAGCCTTTTCTATTAGGTGCCAACAGTGGTCAGAATTCCCGTTACACTTTGTAAGTAGTAGAAATAGTCGCGTGCCTCGTGCGTTCTAATTCACGCCACGTCCATGTGGGTCGAGATGTGCTTGGTGGCCTAGAGCTTGGGGGCTGGGCGGGTGCCGTGCTTCCCGGCCCCCCGGCCCCCCGTGCGCATGCAGCTGCTGTGTCCCTGGGACTGCGCAGGGCGGGCAGTGGGGCAGTCCACCCCTCGCTCTCGGGCGCAGTGCTGAGACGGGGGGACCCTCTCCTCTCCCGCATCTGCCGTCTCTCTCTCAGTGGGAGCTCCTCCGAAGGCCTCAGCAGGCGGGGGCATGTTCACCTCCCAGAGATCATCCGCTCACATCCACGCACCCTGCACAGTCACTCTTGACTGTTTGTCACCAGAGCAGCCCGAGGTTTGGCTGAATGAGCTCCACGCTGGGGAGGCAGGTCCCTCCAAGAAGAGCATCCCGTCGCTCAGCTCCACCTGCCTGCCCATGGGCACCATCACCTGCCGCCAGGGCTGGGGTCCCGTGGTTGAGCTGCGGCCCCCCGGCGCTGCCTGGACAAACCCGCATGTGTACGGCACAAACACGCCCCAGCAGGAAGCCCCCGTCCCCACGATCGGGGTCACCACGTGCAACACCTTGTGAATTTGCTTTTTTCACTTAAGGTTAGTTATTGATCACAGTTCCATGGCCGTTCATAGAATTACGCCTTGTTCTCTTTGGCCCGGTGTCCTGCTCTGTGGGTCTCTGTACTTGGCTGAAGCAGTTCCCACTGGAGAGGGGCTTGTGAGGAGGAGTTTCCTAGTGGAAATGATCCTGTGCATCCGGAGCACAGCCGTGGAATCAGTTCCCAGAATCGGAATGGCTGGATCCAAGGATGTGAGCCTTTTCCATCTTGGTGGATGTTGTCAGTGGCCATCGAAAGCATTGCGTGGTTTGCACACCCAACCCTTACTGCGGGAGAGACCTCTGCCAGCGGGGCCGTGGGGAGGGCTCTGTGCCCCCGTCCCCTCCGTGCTCAGTCCGGGGCATCCTGCTGTGCATGCTTGTACAGCGTCTCCAGAGCCATCCTCCCCTTCACCGCCCCACCCGGGACGACCACACGCCCCTCAGCCCCCTGCCCCCCCCCCCCGCCCCCCCCCCCCCCCCCCCCCCCCCCCCCCCCCCCCCCCCCCCCCCGCCGAGTCCATTGCCCACAGTGGTCCGAGGGGCCATTGAAAAAGCATGGATCCCCTGCTGTTACTGCTCGGCAAACAGGCACACCTTCACCCTCTGGCCCGGCCCTGGCAAGCTCCCCCGCTATCTCCGTGCGCTAGCCACCTGGTCCTGTCTGTTCCTCACACTTGTCCAGCTTGTCCCCAAGAACTGGAATGTTCTCCCCGACTCTGGCCGTGGCTGGCTCTTCTGGTTCATGTGTCAGCGCACACCCCACCCCGGGTGAGACCAGGTTTTGGCCCTCTTGCTGTTTTCATTTCTTCTAGTACTAATCTCTGCCTGAAAATGCCTGGCTTCATTATTTCTCTCATCCCCCTGGACCACAAGCCCTGGCTGTCATCCTTAGCACTGAGCAGTGCCTGGCTCTAGGAGCCCTTGATAAGCATTTGTCGAGGGCAGGAATAAGCTCTTCCAGGAGAGCCAAGACTGTAAGCCCCACATGGGACGGTGCTGTTCTCTGCCTGCTTTCCTGCCGTGTATCTGCAGCGCCGAGCCCGGGCCAGGCACAGGCTGTCTCCGAGAAGCTCTTTACTGATGGGCACAGGCCGGTCCTCGATGGCAACACAGACACGTACAGAAGTGATGCCATCCACGCTAAATGGGGACAAGACTTTTCCACCTGTTTCCATAATTGTACTGATCGCCACACAGCCTGCTGGAACGTAGGCTTGTCTTAGGGCTTCACTGGAGAGGAGTCAGAGGAATGCGATCCAGTGTCAGCATGGTGGTGGGGGAAGACCCCACATTTCCAGGGTGGCAGTGGGTTTCCTTTATGGTTGTGGGTTCAGAGCCACTAGGTCCAGCTGTGTCTATAAAGAACCCAAAACCCTCCCAACACAGAAGAAGAGTGCAGAGCACCCAGACCACCCACATGGGGTCAGACGTCCCCATCACAGCATCCCACGGGACCCCCCTGAGCCACAAGGTGGGTACCACCCCTGGGGTCTCCTTCCTGTCTCTAACTGGCAATCGGGGGATTCCTGATGTGTCCCTGGGGCCAATAGGCATCCATGTGTCTCAGCGTCATCTGCTGAGGCTGCACCCCTCAGACTGGCTTCCCTCCACCGCTGGAGATGGCCCAGGGCTCTGCCTCCGCACGGGCTCCGTCCCTGGCTAACGTAGGGACTCCGACCTGCTGCCCCTCCCTGGGGTGGGAGCAGCCTTGTTGACGCTCCGGGCTCTCCACTCATGTATCCTTGCTGTCTTGGGGGTGTCACTCCCTCTCCCCCCGTGGCCATAGCCCTCCTGGGCCCCACCCTGTGGTCTCAGACACCCAGCTATTTTGGGACAAGCCTGTGATCTCAGTGCCCTTTGCCACACAGATCTGAGGCTCCTTCCCTTCCCCGACTGCGATCCTGCCCAGCGTCATCCTGAAACAAAGCCTCAGCCTCTCCCTGTGTGCGCCAGGGAGTCTTTATTTTTGGACCAGGCCAGACTTGTATTTGGAAAGGGCAGTGCCGTCCTATGAAGCCTGCCTGGTAGAGACTGCTGGCAGGGGTTTTGCGAGCAGGGATCCTTTTTAGGGGCATTTCAGCAACTCTGATAAAGAGAAGAAACAAGAGCAGGTGTGACCACACACACACACACACACGTATGTTTGCACACAGAGCGTTTGGCCAAGTCTAAGCTGTCGTCCCTCGGCGGGGACGTTGCAGGGGTGCGGCTGTACGGAGTGCTCATGGGACTGGCTTAATGAGCCCCCAGCAGTGGCTTATTTACTACACAGGTGGCGGGATGCAGACAGGGCCGCGTCCGGCTGCTTAAGGGAGGAGGTTAACAGGGTGCAGGGCAGCCTGGGAGGGGGCTCTGTGCGGGGGCCGCCTGCGGCCCGCGTAGGTGGCCCGTGTGCGGTGGAGGCGGCCTGGGGCCCGAGGCCATGGTGGGACAAGAGCACAGGGCCCCTGCTCGGGGCTGCGGTGAGCAGAGCCGCCTTCCGGGACTGCAGACTCCCGGCACGTCCGCCAAAGCCCCAGGCCGGCACTTCAGGCGAAGTGTGTAATAATGTCAAGTTTATTGCCCCTGTATCAGAGCGGCTCAGAATTAGTCTGCTGTGTGCGCGGCCCGCTGTGAAAACAGACTCCATGCGGCTCCACCACGGAGTTCCTGCTGCTCCCGAGGCCTGGGGACACTTGGCGACAGGGGCCGGGGGGCAGGGTGAGGTGGCGGGGGGCAGGGGACATCCAGCTCGGTGAGGACAGCAGGGATGATGTGTGAGCCTGACCTTTCCAGACCAGGAAGGCGGCCCAGGCTCTCCTGGCCCAGGCCTCCTGCTGCCCAACCGAAGGGGACTTGGGTTCAGTCCGCCCAGCTCGGGGGGGGATAGGGAGAGCGCCCTGCTAGGTCCTTGGGTGGCTTGGTCCACTCTTTGAGTTTTGGGGATTACAAGGGGGCAGCCCTCCCACGCATCCCCCGCAGATAGAATGTTCTTGCCTTTACTCTTGTCAAACCTGTATTCCCTCCTTCTGGAAGGCCACCCCCAGCCACCTGCCCTCCAGCCGGCCCCTCCTCATCCCTGGACCCTTGGACCTGCAGGCAGGGCACCTGTCCTTGGCCCTAGAGCAGTTGCTATGGTTACCATTTCCTCTCGGGGCCCTCTTACCCTAGATGGTCAGTGCCAGGGCAGGCACCTTGCCTGCTGTGTCCTGTGGATGTAGGGGCTGTGGGGTTGGTGTTCAGGAGTGAGTGCGTGGGGTGGCGGTCTGCTCCTCACTGCCCCGGGCTGAGGGTGGACCTTCCCCTTCTGGAGGACACAGCCTGCCCAACATGGCTAAGGGGGGAGCAGGCTTCCTTGGGGGTGGGGCTGCGGCCACAGCTCAGGGCACAGGCGGCCTCCAGAGGGAGGGTAGGGGCAGGGGAAGCGGACGAGTTCCAGGGACCCCCCTCAGGAGGCCTGACCCCAGGATGTGCTCTGGGCTGTCCCGTCCAGGGGCCCATCTGATCCTTTGTCCAGCCTCCCTCCTGCTGCCACTTGCTGAAACCATGTCCTGTTCATTAGAAAAGCTCGTCTGACCTGACGAGCCCTGTCTGTGTCACACGTAGTCTTAGGTAAGTCTTGCCGAGCTGAGCGACGGGCACAGCTGTCGTCCCTACTCTGCAGGTGACCTTCAGGCTCGGAGAGGTCAGGTCCCACCCGGGGTCTCACAGTGGCAGTGGTGGAGTGGCATGTGGGCCTGAGTCTGTGTTCCTCCCCTTACTGAGGTGAAGCACGGCACGGTGTGTAACGGGCATGGACGTTCGCTCCTCATAACCTCAACCTCCTCCCTCTGCCTCGGGGGGACCCCGGGACTGACACGCGCGGATTTGCTGAGAAGTGCCACTCCCCCGCCCTCATTCCCTGTAGAGGTTGAGTGGTCTGCCCCCGACCCCAAAACCGGGGCGCCCAGCCTCCAGGGATGCTCCCGGAGCGCCAGCTCAGCGCTGTCCTGCACGGGCCGGCTGGCGCAGGGCGCTGCGCGGCGGGTGGGGGAGGCGCGCTGGCTTCCGGGGCTCGGCACGAGGAGAGAGGGAGAGAGGGGGCAGCATCCACTAACCACGTTGTGGAGAGTCCACTGTCAACAGCACTACGTTGGCCGCCCTGGGCTAAATGAAACACACGAGTGAAATACATCCCCCCTCGTTAGTTCTACTATTTTTTAACTTGGCGCTAAAGCGTTTAAGATTGCACACAAGGCTGGTGCTGTCTTTGCTGTTTGCACCTGATGGGCCAGGGCGGGGGCCCCGGCGGCTCGGTCCACGGGAAGACCTGGCTCAGGTGCTTGCAGGTGTGATCCCCTCTCCGAGAGCCTCGGGGCAGATGAGCCCGGTGGGAGCTCTCTTTTACTTCTGTCTCCCTCAGTTTCCCCCTTCTCTCCTTGGATGCCCCCTCCCGCCACCCTCCCTGCCTGATGTCACCCGTGTGCTCCCCCAGCCTGGCTCTGCACCCAGGTTCAGTCGTCATGTCCTAAATGTCGTGGGCTATTTAGGGAAGGGCGGGGCTGATCAGACAGCTCGTTCACCTGGCCCATCACAGGGGTGAAGGCGGTCTGGGGGTGTGCCCTGGCCCCAGATGTCAGTTTCCTCACCGAGAGGATGGCTGTGCGGGACAAGCCAATGACGCAGACTCCAGGACCCTCGTAGACCTTATGGGTCAGAACCCTTCAAGGAAGGATCTGGGTGCACATGTGTGTGCACATGCATGTGTGTATACATGTGTGTATTCTATGTGTGTATGCATATGTATATATCTGTGTGTATTATATGCACCTGTGTGTGCATGTGTGTGTGTGAATTGTATGTCTGTGTATACGTGTGTATATGTATGCGTGTCCGTGTGCATGTGTGTATATGTACATGCATATAAGTATGTGTGTGTGAATTGTATGTGTATATGTGTGTGTATGCGTGTCCGTGTGCATGTGTGTATATGTACATGCATCTAAGTGTGTGTGTGTGCATATGTATGTGTGCCCACATGAGTTGTGTGTGTGTGTGTAGGCATGTGTGTACGTACGTGTATATGTACACGCACACCCTGAATCTCCCCTGGAGTTGCCAATCTGGCTGGAGAACCCACGGGCAAGAAGCCTCCGGGTCCCACTGGCTCACACGTAAGAACCTTGTTGTCCCGACGCCCTCGCTTTCCCTCACCCCATGGCAAACTGCATCACTCCCAAAATGTGTTTGAGAGCCATACCCTGTGCCCCTCATCATTCCAGACTGAAAGGTAGGCTTCTGAACGGGGGTTTGGCCCCCCATGCACTGCCCGGAGCTGGTCTCCACCCAGCAGCCCGAGCTCCTAAGCCTTCCTAAAGGTGAATCTAGAGGCACCTGTGACCCCTGAATGCACCGCAGAAGGAAGCCCGTGTCCACACAGACCTGGACACGGCGCTCCTAACAGCCCGAGAGGAAACCACCCAGACGCTGTCAGCGGATGAATGGGTCCACAAAGTGTGGTAAATCCATATAAGGGAACATCATTTGGTCATAAAAAGGAGTGAATCCTGGCACACACTAGAGCACAGGTGAAGCGTGAAAACATGCTCAGTGGAGTCAGGCCATCGCAGCGGACCCCACAGTGTAGGCTCTCATTCCTCTGAAAGGTCCAGAACAGGCGAGTCTGTGGAGACAGAAGGTAGATCAGTGCTCACCAGCACTGGGGTGTGCGGAGATGGGGAGCGACTGGAACGGGATGGTGGAATGTTCTGGAATTAGGTAGTGGTGATGGGAGCACAGCTCTCTAAATGAACTAAAAACCACTGTAGCATATACTTTTTTTTTAAAGATTTATTTATATATTTTGGGGGGGAGCATGTGCTGGGGAAGGGCAGAGGGTGAGGGAGAGAGAATCTTAAGCAGACTCTTCACTAAGCACAGAGCCCGACACGGGACTTGAACTCATGACCCTGAGATCGTGACCTGAGCCGAAATCCAGAGTCAGACGCTTACCTGCCTGTAGCACCCAGGTGCCGCTGTAGTGTGTGCTTTCAAAGGGTGAACTTTATGGTAGATAAGTTATATTTCAATTAAGTCGCTGGGAAGAACGCCTGGAGTCCAGGTCCCCGGCTCCCACTGCGTGGGAACGGGACCCACATGCCCTTCCAGTGCACAGCCCCGCCCGTCTCTCTCCTGCTCCCCTCCCCTTGCCTCTGCAGTGAGTTGCTGTGCCCAGCGATTCTGCATGGCCCCTGCGTGCCCTTCCCCTGCACTCCCCGGGCTGATGTCCTCTCAGGTCTCAGCTCAGAAGCCACTTCTCCGGGTATCAGTTGTCTGAAGGGGTCACCCTGAGCCCTGCCACCTGCCCTGCTCCCTGCTCCGATGTTCTTCCTGAGGCTGCAGAGGGCTCACCAGCCTCTGAAACACCCTCTTGTTGCTAGGTCTGTGTGTTGTCTGTTTTCCTCCCTGAGAGGGGACGCCCTGTCGCCGAGAGGTATCCGTTTGCTTGCTGCCCTGTGCTCAGGGCCTGGCAGAGTAGACACCCAACCTTGCTGGATGAATAGGCTTTGAGTGCAGCATGATCCCCTGGGCTTGCCCCATCTCGTCTTGTCCGGGGACTCTGGAGCTCGAGATGATTGTGAGGGGGATGCCACCCCCAGGGCACTTGCCGCGTAGTGTGGAAAGGAGACGTGCCTTTCAGATGCAGGGCAAAAGGCCACACCCTGTCCAGGAAGCTCTCCCAGAAGGACAGCGAGGATGGACCCCCAGCCGCCCTCCCTGCCTGAAGCAGGTGCTGGAGCCGGCTGAGCCTTCAATCACCATTAAGTCTCAGAGACCTCTCAGTAGAGGCAGGAGGCCTCCCGCGTCTCATTAATAAGCAGGACAGCGGTGATCATGCTGCTACAGAAAGCTGGTGAGATCAAGCGTATCTGACAAGTCCCTCTCCTGCTGGGGTCCGTGGTTTAGCACCAGCACCTTCGTGCAGACGCAAACAGAGGCTGCATGGCTTTGCACAAATGTCAATGTATTTATACTGACTCTCTCCCTAGCAGCCCAACCAGTTTGGGAAAATGGGCAGGACCGAGTCAGCAATTTAGTCTGTGGTCCACGAAACAGATACAGTTGCTGTTATCTGGTCCAAGGGAGATCGAAGGTAATTATATTCACTTTGTTCGAAAACTTAGGAGTAAGCCACATACAGAGCTCTTTAAGTTTCCAGACAGATCGATTGGATATTTAGAAATTTTAATTGCACCTTTTCTGTGCTTTGCAAGGTGTGATTTCTGGAGCACACAGAGGGTCTCACCTGAGCATCGTCCTGGCCCAGCAGCCAGAGGTTCACAGTGGATTCCTGGCAGCATTTGGGAGCAAGGTGTAATGGGTTCTTGCCGCCTGTCTCGGCTGGTGTGGGCATTTAAAGGGTGACTTTGGTAGGAGCTGGTCACCCGCTGCTGTCTGTACCTGCTGGGGACTCCGTCCCTACCTCTCTAATCTGCTTAGAGTCCTTGAGCTAGATGCACATGTCTGTTGACAAACGGCCCTGACTTAGTCTGTCTTCCAATGAAACCAGAAATCCCTCCCCCGCCACGGTTGCCTCTGGGTGATTCATCTGGCTGGGACAGTCTCAGCCTTTTCCCCCTTATCCCAGTTCTGACGTCGTCCTGGAAGTGCAGTTCTGCTGATCTCCCCTTCTTGGGGGCATCTCCTTTTTGGGGTGCCTTCCCCATCCAGGCTGTCTAAATCCCATGAGACCCAGACCGACCCCCTTCCTGGCTGTGAGGTCCAGAGGACCAGTCAGCTCACTGAGCCTCGTCTTTCTTCTCTACCCAGCAGGGATCACAACCGCACCCCCTCCCCGCCCCGGGGTAGCTGGAGGATGCAGTGTGATGTGTGTGTAAAGCATGGCCCTGTGCCCAGCACATAGTAGGCATGCTTCCTCGTCCACCATCAGCAGTGATGCTCTTAAATCCAAGTGTTTCACTGGTTCTCCTCGGGAGCCTGCAGTGAGGACAGACAGTCTGGGTGGCACTGAGATTTTGGCCTCAGTTAGGCTCACAGGAAATAGCTGTGCTCCTTCTCTCTGTGAGGCTTGAGAAAATGGGTGAGGGGTGGAATCCTGGCTCAGCTCTTCTTGCCCTGGGCGAGCCACTGTTGCTCTCTGAGCAGCAGGGGCTTCAGGGTGAGGTGGGCTAGTCCAGGCAAATACCTCCCAGGGACGCCTGAGAGCCTGATGAGTTGTTTTCTTGAGTATGGCTGGCAGAGTGCTTTGTCAGGTGAGGATGATGGTGATGATGATGGTGATGATGATGGTGGTGATGGTGATGAAGATGATGATGATGAAGATGATGGTGATGAAGATGGTGATGGCAATGAAGATGGTGATGGTGATGAAGATGATGATGGTGATGAAGATGGTGATGGTGATGAAGATGATGGTGATGGTGATGGTGATGAAGATGGTGATGGTGATGAAGATGATGATGGCGATGAAGGTGGTGATGGTGATGAAGATGATGCTGGCGATGAAGATGGTGATGGTGATGAAGATGATGATGGCGATGAAGATGGTGATGGTGATGAAGATGGTGATGGTGATGAAGATGATGATGGTAATGAAGATGGTGGTGATGATGGTGATTAAGCTCTGGGTCTAGTCCTGAATTTTCTCCCATGTTTCAAGAGTCTAGCATCTGTCTATCCTCTAAGGGTGTCTCCTCTTCCCCACTTTTTCACACCATGTTGCCTTGTGCTCCCTGTTTGGGAGGTTTGACATCCCATTCTGTGACCTCTGTCATCTTTGATATTTTTATTTCTTTGAGCTGTGATTTTTCCCTTACCGCGTGTGCTTTTTCCTACTCTCTAAACCCATGCTGCACTGATGATTTGCACTGCTGTGAAGATAGAAAATGGCGCCTCCTTCCTTCCTTCCTTCCTCTGGTAATTTTGAAATGTGTGAGTTTCTGCCCCGGAGTTTTTAGTTTTCTCAAACTGCAGGGGGCTAATTAGTTTGGTTATTTCACAATGGCCTTTACTGTTTTCTTATTAACTGGGCAGATATCCAAGGACTCCTACTCCTCACTGGGGTCTTTTCCAAGGTTTCAGTCACAGGGCTGGGCAGGAGAGTGACGGGGCTTACAGAGAAGCCAGGGACAAGGAGAGATTTGATTGCTGGAATCACCTATAGCTGTCCCCAAAAAGCCACAGGGCTAGGTTTGCCTTTTTGGTTTGACCAAGGAGAGAAACACCAGCCATTTTGTAGAGCAGTTATTCAACCCTTGCTTTTCCACACACTTTGCTTCAAAACTCTTTAAAAAGATACTTTAAGGAGGGACATTGGATATGGTTGAGGAGAAGAAAATCAGAGGTTTAGAACCAGAAAAAAGCCTTTTCCTGCACCTAGGACCTCAAAGGAGAGCATTCTGTCTTGGCAGATTGAGTGGTTGTAGGTAAGACTTGGGCAAGAAAGGAAGTGGGGGGACAAGGAAGGTGTTTTTTCTGTCTGTGAAGACGTGTTCTCCAGAAGAATGGGACCCAGAGGATCGGACAGGCCGCCACTGGGCTCCAGGGCTGGGCTCTTGCTATTTCATTTGCTACCCCCACCCTTGGACCTGGGTTTATCTGCTCTGTTCTCAGGGGTCATCCATGACCCTCGACACTCAGTTGCTCCCTCACTGACTATTGTTAATTTTCAATAATAATTTCAAGACTTGTTCAGTGCAGGAATTGAAGGGAGACTTCTTAATTATACTAATGGTTCTCGAGAAAGTGTTTATTTTTTCATTGTTACACCATACTGAGGGCCAAGGTAATATCATCGGGAGACTGAGAATCATAGAGGAAGTTTCACCCTTTGCTTTATGTGCATGGAAGTCCTAAAGTGAATTTGCTGTTTCCAGGTGTATCCCCTGGAGACATTCTTGAACATGTCCCCAAGGAGAACACACAGCATATTTACTGCCGTATTGTTCAAAATGGGGGAAAAAATCAAAAGAAAATGACAGAAAACCAAAATGTCAAATGATAGGAGAATAAATATGTAAATTGTGGTATATTCCAACAGTGTGATTCTATGATTAACCATATATCTGTATCCCCGTGGATAAACGTCTAACGTAATGGTATACAAAACTTGCAGAGTGATATTTACTACATGGTACCATTTAGATGATGTTTCAGAGTACTCTTGAATACTATATTTTGTTTATGTGTCCACGTGGAATGAAAGCAAGGAAATGAAGAGAGAAGACACACAAACCAATTTCCAAGTAGTGGTTTCTGCTGTGCAGGAAGAGGCCAGGATGGAGGAGGGTGGGCCAAGGGAGCTGCCACTGTGACATGTGATGGTTCCTGAAGATCTGAAGCAGATATGGTGTGTGCCCTCATTTGTGCAATTTTGGTGGCATGTGTGTGTGTGATTATTTCTTGCATTTTTTTGTAGGCTTTATTAAATTATTTCTTAGTTAAATGATATGGACTTGATGAAAAGATTTTACATAATTATTCTTAAACAAGAGGTCCTCTCAGAAGAGGTAGAATTTTGGGGTCTAGATAAAAACCGGATCATGTTGAACTCTGCAAGAGAGATTGTGGGATTTTGTAAAGGATTCCAGAACAGATCGGAACGTATGTTCTGCCTGCTTCTTGCTTTTCCCCAGACCTATGACATGGGCATCCTGGTGTCTCCTCAAGCCAGACCCCCTCCCTCCCAGGCATAGCCAGGCATCATACAGCTCAGAGGGGTTCATCATCTGAAGGAGCATTTCAGAAGGGACCCTCCCCACGCTGGTCAGAGCGGTGAATTCAGTATCCCATATAGAGCAGCCAATTTAGGATGTTTGAAGGGAAAAGCCCTCGGAATTAGTCACAACCTTTAAAGAGCTACTTGCTTGCAGATTTTAAATGCCATCTCATTGCTTCTGAGTTAATTTTATGAATATAAAAAGTATTACTGAGTTTAAGAAGATGAGTTAATTAAGAAATCATAATTCCCAGAAAGCCTCTTTGACATAATTTAAAATCCCAGGTAAGTGTAATCCCATCATTAAAACCTGAAATTGAATGGGAGACTGGAAAATACTATGCGACTGCACAATATAAGTAATCCTAACAAGAGGGTCCAGAGGTGGGGAAGGAGAGTGAGCAAGGGCAGGAGGCCAGGCGTCTGGAGGACAGCAGGTAGTTAAATGAGGAGACTCGTTCTGGCCCAGAGATCACAGAAACTGGCAGCTGACGTCCAGGAGATGGTTTTCTCTGAACATTCGGACCAGTCACTGCCACCAGAGTCTTCCAGTGTGGGCCAGCAGCCAACGCCCCTGTTTACCACATAAGGAAGCCGCCATCTTGGGTGAGTAAACCAAGGCGAGGTGCCATCTATTGGGATATTGCCGAAGGGGTCTGTCCATGGCATGGCATTTTAGATTTTCCAGATCTGATTCTGTGACGACTTGTATTAAAATTTAGTCATCATAAAATCATCACTGGACCAAGAATTTAGAGTATGTCAGAAAACAAAGCATGATTTTGGGGCGCCTGGGTGGCTCGGTCATTAAGTGTCTGCCTTCGGCTCATGTCATGATCCCGGGGTCCTGGGATCGAGCCCCGCATCGGGCTCCCTGCTCCGCGAGAAGCCCGCTTCTCTCTCTCCCATTCCCCCTGCTTGTGTTCCCTCTGTCCGTGTCTCTCTCTGTCAAATAAATAAATAAAATCTTAAAAAAGAAAAAAAAAGCATGGTTTCTTGCCCTTTTGGGTTATGTTTGCTGCCCCTCCCTTAAAGCCCTGCACACTGAGCACAAATCATCCTGTCTCGTGTTTGACCCAGTGAGGGCTACGCTGGGCAAAGCTCCATGATCAACTCTAAGATGTTTCCTTGTGTCTTCCGTGGCACAGACGGTTTCCCATTGGGTGGCAGCAGCAGGGCCCGATGAGGTGCCGTGGGTGATGAAGGGGAAGCAGGGGCACGTGTGCTCCGTCCAGTGGCTGGTGTCGCAGGCACCTCCTTGAATCTTCCCACGTTTCCCAGGAGGAAACCTTGCTGGTGAGGGTGTTGCCCTTGGCCGGTGATTCAGAGAGAGGCAGGGGCAGTGCTCAGCATGAAACGGGGTGTATTGCTTGGCCCCCGTAAATGTCAGTTGTTGTTGTTATATTTATTGAACTTTCACTTCAGCTGAGTAAGCTCAGGGCACAAACAAATGAGTCCAGGGACAAAGAAAACAATCTTATGGCTTCATATTGACCCAATCGGGAAGCTGGGAAATAGCCCAAACATGGCATTACCATTGTTTGCTGACCTGCCAGGAGAAGGTTTCATGCGCTTATGTGTGTACATATTTATTTAACATAAACTCAGGTTGAGGAAGGAGCTTAGATCGTGAATCTCAGCAGTTTTGGAAACTGGCAAATGAGTACATTGGTAAATAGATCATCCACCGCGGAAGCTCTTTCTTCCACGATGGTAAACACCGTTGTTGGTTAATTGCTGCGTGCTATTAATAGGAAGCTGAGTAATTGAAGGACTTGCAGAGGTCTTGTAAACCATCTGTTGGCTACATTTTCATGACCATTTTTGGTGCGGAACATCTTTAAGGCGAGAGGTGGAAGTTTGCATAGTGACGGTCCGGGGACCGAGCGTGCAGGGCTCGGACAGGCCAACCTCACCCGTGCGGGCTTCAGGATGAGTATTTTGTATGGACTAGGGGTGCCTTTTCTGGCCCCCGGCTCTAGTGGATGGCAGGGTGCTTGCTGAAGCCAGATTGTTTAATCCAAGCGTCTAGAGCTCATACAATTTTTTAAAATGCATGGGCCGCAGCCTGTGAGGCCGGCTGGCTGTGGTGACATTGTGGAGGCATTATGGATTACTACCATCTCTGTGTCTCGGGTCTGAAGGATGGTGAGCTTCAGCTTCCCGCAAGAGCATGGATTGTAATGATTGGGCATTAGGATTCAGACCATTTGCTCTGCCGTGGCGGGAAGCCAGAGGGGGAAGGTGGATGGCCCCGCACGAACACCCCTCTGATCATCTCTGGACTTGAAAGTGCTTCCCTCAAAACCACCGGGCCTGTGGGCACCCGATTAGGAATGGCACATGAATTCATGGATGAAGAGTCCCTGGTTTACAATTCTGCCTGGCAATCCTGCCCAGATACAGAGGAGGCATCTTAAGTGAAATTTACCCAATTGTACAATTAGCCTTTTTTAAAAAAAGGAATCGAAGAATCCTAAATATTTGAAATCATGCAGCCATGTCCTCATGCTGTCAAATTTGCATTTTCTCTGACCCTCCCAAATGACCCCAGTAGTCACTAAGAAAATAGTGACTCAGCAAGTGTAATGTGGAAAAGTAGATGGTATCTCTTCTAGGCCAGAACACGAGACACTAAATGGTTATGAATTAAGGTAAAAGAAACTCCAGGTTAGTAGTCCTTGCCAAAAAATAATTTTCGTTCAGATTATATCAAGAGATTGTCTGGGAGCCAAGAACATAAGAAGAACAATATTTAACTAGAACTCTTTAAACAGTTATGTGGGGAAACACGCATGCAGGAATGTGTGTGTGTACATTGTGTATCGGTGTGAGAACCCAGACCAATCTCAACCAACAGGTGGAATGCGTTCAAGGAAACTAGTGTGTGTGTGTGTGTGTGTGTGTGTGTGTGTGTAAGATCCTGCAGCAAGAACCTGCATAATTATTCCCCAGTGTCCCTGCTTCCTGCACCCCCATTCCAGTGTAAAAACCTTCAACCGTTCTGGTATCAGTCAGCATCAGTAAGTTATGGTTGAAGTAACAAATGACCCCAGACTCTCAGCGCTTATACAAAGATGTATGTCTTGCTCACAAACATGTGGGCTGGCTTCGTGTCAGCTTTATTCTGGCGTCTTGGCTGAACATGTTAGTTGTTCTTCTGGTAGCTGTGCCTTTCAAAGGATTAATTTTTTTTAAGATTTATTTATTTATTTGAGAGAGAGAGAGAGTGCATGTACACACATGTGTGAGTAGGGAGAGGGGCAGAGAGAGAGAATCTAGCAGACTCCCAGCTGAGCTCAGAGCCCGACATGGGGCTCAATCTCTCAGCCCTGAGATCATGACCTGAGCTGAAATCAAGAGTCAGACACTCGGCTGACTGAGCCACCCACGCGTCCTATCAAAGGAGTGATTTTAGATGCATGATTCCTAGGCTTTACACTCCAAGAAGGCACGGGCCATTGTGTGCTCCTCACGTAGTAGAGTGCCCATCAGAGCAATGAGAGTCAGTCCCATCAGTTGGAAGAATCCTTGAGGCTAGAGTCTGGAGGAGCAGAGATGAAAAATACCCCAACCGCAAGAGGCTCCCTGAAATCCAGACTTGACTTAGAAGTAAAGTATTGTATCATCTATGTGAGGAGTGAAGAGAGCATAGTCCAGGCAGAGGAAGACAAACTCTGGACGAAGCCGTGGAGATGTGACAGACCTTAGTGTGTGCCAAGGACTTCCCGGAGGTTCTACAAGAGTGGCAGTGGGAGGCAGAGGAAGGGCCTGACGGAGGGAGAGGAGGTCATGATGGCCTCATAGGACCACTAGGACAGGTGGTGTGCCTTGCTCTTTGTGTGTATTTTCATGCTTTATTCGACGGTCCCTACTGTAAGACTTCCCTCCCACCAGGATCACAGTGAGGGAGAATCCCATTGGTTATGCCCTCAGTTTACACATTTGTCCTGGACTTGCTTCAGCTTTGGGAATTGCTTAGCTAATCTGTTGGGTTTTCCATATTTGTTGGTCATTCTTCTTCTGTCTACATTCCAAAAGGATTTGAGGTAATTTATAGTGAAACACAGATATACATTAAGGTTGTTAAAATGGAAAGAGAGACAGCGGCAACCCAGTGAAATTTTATGTCTGTTCTTTTCTTGTGAATGTCCTCCAGTATTCTCGGGCTTAGGTTTGCCATTTTTCCCAGTGATAAGGTAGCCAGGGGCCAAACAGCCAATTCCTGAAGAAGGAAGTGGGTGTTTTTCCCTGTTGCTTGTTAATTTATAAAGTTCTATACACTCTGACATTTCTTATATTAAGTTTTCATTTTGTCACTTTTGGTTGACTCCTTGTTTCCTAGTGTCTTTTTTTTTTTTTTAAGATTTTATTTATTTATCAGAGAGACAGAGGCAGGCAGAGGGAGAAGCAGGCCCCTTGCTGAGCAAGGAGCCCGATGTGGGACTCGATCCCAGGACCCTGGGATCATGACCTGAGCCGAAGGCAGACGCTTAACTGACTGAGCCACCCAGGCGTCCCTGTTTCCTAGTGTCTTGTATTTGACATTAATATTTTGATTTCTTGGTGATCTCTGTAATGCTAACACAAATTCATAAACACACACTCAGAGTAAGGCTTTCCTACGTTTAGAATTGGTAATACGAAGTCAGGGACAAAGTCAGCAGCACTATACGGACAGTTAACCACTGGATTTCAAGATGCGGGGTATATGTCCATTGAAACAAACTGATTTACTAGTAGAACTAGGGCCCAGCACGAGTCTGGATGCTCAGTTCTGCTGGGTAATGAGTAAGGCTATACTAGGAGTCTAGGGTAGAACTCCTCATGCTCAGTGATGTTGGGGGCAGAAATGCTCTCTCTGTCATCTTGAGTCCGGGCTGTGTCTTGGTGAATGATCAGATTCTCCTAAGATTTAACATTCTCCTAATGAGAAACGTAAATAGATTTGTATGTACATTTTGTGCCAGTCCTCATTTGTCTCCCTTATTGTTGACATATCAGTGGATGCCTTCCTCTGTCCACGTGATGTTTCTACCCCAGTGAAATGGGCAATGGACGACATGCCATTCCCTTCTTTCATTTCTTACCCAGAGTAGCTTTGAAACTTCCTGACACCAACTAGCACTTATTAACCTGGTGAAACCCAAACTCTCCAGTTCTTAAGTGCAATGTTAGCCCTGTAATTAACTAGTCATGTTTCATTGGGAATATAATGGTTCATTGAACCATCAGTGTTTAATTTTTACCCAGCATAATGTAGTAGGAGCTGAGAGAAGCCTGCGTTGGCAAAGAAGCCATACCTGTGTGAGGACCTGGGCGTCGGGTCTATAACAACAATGTCAGGCGTCCTCGCTGGGACACTGGTGATGATTTATGCGTCTCATTCGACCAAGAGCTCACTCTGCAAGATTGACTTTCACCTTTAACTACAATTACGAGAAGAGTTTGAGTAGTCATCCGTACGCTTGGGTGTCAAATGGAGAGCAAGAAAGATGGCCATCAGGAGAGTCAGGCATTGGTGTCTCCTTGAGGAGGGGATCCTGCACTTCACAGTTAGCTCTGTGTGTAGGAAAGGCAGGTGCCATGCTGGCAGGAAAGACCTGGGAACTCAGCAGGGTGCTGTCCCAGGTACCTGTTTCTTCAGGGTCACCATTAAGCATGCTTTGTTCTTCCATCCAGCAAAGGTTTACTGAGCTCCTGTTTGGACCCAGTACTTTCCTAAGCATTTCTGCTCATATTCTCATTTTGTCGTGGAGTCACATTCTAGGAGAGGCAAAACCCTCAAGTAAATACAAAGGCAAGATGATTTCATGGTGGGAAGCGCCCAGTGGTTGGGCACAATGAATCAGAGGAAGGAGGCTGTTTGTGGATAGAGAGGTCAGCAAGGAATTTGGGTTTCATTCTTAGTGGGAAGGCTTTGGAAGGTCTTAAGCAGGAGCATGCCATTGATTGGGATTTGTGATAACCCCTCTGCTGCCTGCAAAGAATGGGTTATAGGAACAGTAGTGGAGCAGGGAGCCAGGCTTGCCAGCTGAGTCTTGCCCAGGGGGGAGGCCATGGTGAAATGCATCAGGATAGGATGTAAGTCCCATTCATTCCATAGCCGGGTGACTGGCCAGTCTGTCCCCCTCATCTCCATCACATATCCCAGATGGAGTCATTCACCAGCTTTTCTTGTTCCCCAAAAGATTGGCACATGCATCCAATAAACCGCATATCACATTGTCTCATACTTTCATTTCAAGGTCAGGAGCCATATTTTCTTAAGGTTTCATCTCCAGGACCCCATTTAGGTCCCAACCTCACAGTAGGAACCCATGGCACCCCTGACTCTGGTTATTGGAATCTGACATTTGTGGGGCCAATCCCAAAACTTCATGCCCTGCATGACCCCGACACCCTCCCTTTGACACACCACTCTTGACCTGGGAGCACGCTCAGTGGGCACACCTTCTTGGTGCCGATGGAGTTTGCGGGTGCTGGCTTTCCTGTTTCTAGCAATATGCATGTGATCAGGTGAGCAGCCTTCTCTTTTAGATTGTTCTAAATGTTCTTACTTGGATTTTGCTTAAAGGCAAAAAAAAAAAAAAAAAAAAACACCAAAAACCCACCAAACTATCAACACATTTTCCCCTTTTCATACTTTACCAAAGCAGAAAAAAATGTAACAGGATATCGACTCCCACGATTTTTCCTGTGGTGACTCAGTATAAATATCTGTGACAAATCACACAAGGGATCCTTAATGGCAGCTGTTAGTGTTATTGGAAGTGAACTAGGGCTTTCTAGTCCCCTGTAATGATGAGCTCTGAGAGAGACACAGAAGCTTGTTCCCACTGGCCACGGACCTGGAGATCCAGCACTCAGCTCTGCTGGGATCGTAGGTGCTTTCAGAGCAAACTGAACCCGGCTTGGGTGTGGGTGAAACATCAGCTCACCTCGCTTTGTCTTAGCACAGTACAGGCTGCGTTCTCTTGGTTTGGAACAGGCCGTTGGTGTCCTGGGCTCCAGCTGATTTGGACGATCGGGAGTTTGGAGCTAGGTGTCTGCGGTGCGCAAACACGGGCATTCACATTGTAGGATCGTCGGATCATCCTGTAGCTATCCTGTAATTCGAGATAACCCTCCACATGATTAAAGAGAAGTCTGGAAACCCAGGTGTATGCTTATCATGGAAAACTCCTCCGTGTACCGCTGATCCTTGTAGTATGATAACTTCCCGTTGGGCCAATTTCCTCCCATCATGGTAAATATTTCTGCATTCGAAGCGAGTGAGTCAGGAGAGAGCAGAGAACCTGTTGTTCTCTCCACAAAGGAGTTCTTGCCAATAATTCTATTTTGCAAAATGTAGGAAGATTGAATTCTGCCCAGACGTTCTCTAACCTTAAAACTGAACTTCCAGTGAGAACATCATTTTTGTTCTCTTTAGTGTCCTTTCACTTCCTGTGTTTAAATCATCCAGAATCCATTTACACTTCGTGGTGTCCTTTGGCTAAATCTCTCCAAATGGCTTGGAGACTGGCTTCGCAAGCGGGGTGGACGAGTGTGGGAAGAGACTTGAGGAAGCACGGAAGGACTTGTCATTTCAGAGGTGACTCCTCGGGGTTTGAAATAAGTGATCGGATGATAGCGAGTAACTGCTTCTCATCTCTGGTATGGAAGAGAAAACCAGTTGGACGTTTTAATGTAATTGACATAGGATCTTAAAAACTCCTGTTTTTTTGCATTTGCTGTTTGTTTTCAAACTGCGTTTTTGGAGAAAGGGCACAGGGATGGCCCACCTGCTTCTGCCTCCCTGGGAGGACATGGCCCCGGTCCTTTCTCGGCCACCCCCCAGGCCTTCTGGGAATGAGGAGGTGGGAGGAGGGAGGTCCACACCTTATCAGTCTCCATCAGGTGTTTGTTTTATGCTGTGTGGCCCTGGCATCCAGGGTTTTGTGCATGGAAAGTCGTACTCTGTCATGGACAGAGTGCCCCTCCACACTGAACAAGGACCAAATCTCCGGAGCTGGCCTGGGTCTACAGGGACAAACTGCTGTCATCATGAATAGGTACAGGGAGCCCACTGCTCTCACTGACAGTCTCCTGCCTGCCCCCCGACCAGTGGCTGCTTGGTCAGAGGCTGAGTTGGTGGTTCTAGGGAGAAGGAATGGACCCCACGTCCATCCCGCCTGGGCTCGGAGCAGGGCTGTGGCCGGCTTCCGCCATGGGTGGGAGGTCCCGTATCTACCGTGGTAGTTACCATCTTGATCACTGGCTAAAGGTTGCTGTGAGTTGAATCACGGGGAAGAAACAGCCACTTGAGGTGTGAGCCAGTTAATTTACACAGTAGGTGAGGAAGAATCCTTCCAGGCCACGTGGAGGTTGAGCAGAGCAATTTCCTGCGGTGTCCCACCTCTCTGTTGGCCATGCCAGAATCCGTGGCATTGGCTGGGTGCTGGGCTGGGGGCCGGTGTAGACTCAGGGTGCAGACACCTCCACTGGGGGCCTGTGGGGTACAGAACTGTGGCTCTCCAGAGCTCTATTCCGATTCAGCCTTTTGTTCCGCAGCGAACAGGGAGCCCTGTTCTGAAGAATAACACAGTTACCTTCATAACAGCTCCGTGGGGAATGCCTTGCCGGTTGAACTGTGTAGTGAGACCCTCCGGGATGAAGCACGTGCTAAAGAGGGGGGACATTTCATCAGGACACTTGCAGGGGACACAGCCCACACAGGGCTGCAGAGCCCTCACCAGGCCCCGTTCTCCCCCCAGTGCTGGGAGCCACGCTGACCACCGCCCTGCCCCATTTGGGGACCATCACCTAAGAGAGGAGAGGAGCCAGCCCTGCTGGGCGGAGACCTCTGACCCGGGACAGCCACGCCTTGTCCTCTCCCCACCCACGGTCAGCAGAGCCCCGCCCCAGGCCACTGCCCTCGGCCTCTGCTGAGCTGCTCCCTTCATTCGGCCTCCAGACAGGCTCTGTCTCGAGCCAAGAAACCCATGGTCCTCATAAGAGATGTGAAACTGGGGACCCTCCTGTTGCTTTTCTTTATTTCCTGGAAATAACTATGGAAGGAAACACCGTAGAGACCAGGGAGTGAGTCAGGAAGACAGGGAACGTGCTCCAGGCCAAGGTGGGCCCAGCACAGGCCGGGTTCCCGCAGGAGACACAGCACTTGGACAGGGCCAGGCCTGCTGGGTGGCCGTTGTGGGAGGCGTGGTGGCAGCTCTGCTGCTGAGGGGCTCCGGGGGCCGAGGCAGGTAAGCGTGTCCGCTCCCTCCGTCCTCAGGGCAGCCCCACATCAGGGACTGTGGTGACGTGCATTTCAGACACTGGAGGGGCCAGGCCACACGTGGGCGGGGTCTGAGCTCCGGCTGTCCTGTCTGCCCGCCACCAAGGTCACTGCACCCTGCCCAGCCACATGGTGTGGCCTCGGCCTCTGGTCGTCCTCCAGGGCGCGGGGCTGCGTATCCGTGCTATAGAACCACGCACAATCGCTTCAAACTCCAAAGAAGCTGACAGATGCAGAGTGGGGCTGTCAGGAGTTTCTGGACGTTCTTAGAAATGACATCTCCATTTCATCGAACGCGTGACTAAAATTTCTTTAAAAAGAAACAGCCCACAATTTAAACGAGATCTGAGAAGGGTGTAGATCAGCCTTTTGTGGCCTGAGTCCAGTGACACCTCCCTGGCTGGTGTCAGGGCACAAGACATGTCCTTTCAGTGGACTCCCATCCTGGAATGATGACACGTGACCCCCCACGGGAGTGTGACTTACAGGACGTTTCATAATTCCGTTCTCGCTCTCTCCCACCCCTTAAGTCACATGGGAGTGCATCGTCACTGTCAGAAGTCCAGTCAAGCAAACCCTGAGGGTCCCCATCGACCCCCTGCTCCCCTTGGCAGAGACGGCCCTTGGCACCTTTTCATGTGTTTCCATAGATACATGAACCTGGGTAAATATTTTAGGCAGATGGAATTGATTATACATATATTTTTGCATCTTGCTTTTTAAACCTCATATGCCTTGGAGTACATGCATTATTAGAACATACAGGTTTACTCACTTGAAAAAATCGCAGAGGATCCCGTAGACTGGGCGTTCCACTGATTTATTTAACTCGTATTGATGACGCGTAGGTTGTTGCCTTTGTTGTCCCTCATTACAACCGATGTCTTTCTACACCGTGCTGAACCCATCCCAAAATGGAAAGGACATTGTTAAATTGCCTTTGAAAAAGGGCTTCCTTCATTTAAATGCCCCCCGAGAGTGTGCTCATTCTGGGCAGCCTCTCCAGGACTTGCTGTTTTCAGCCCTTTCAATATCTGACCATCTGGTAATTAGAGCATATTTTTTAAATTTTTATTTCCCTGATAACTAGTAGGGTTGAACACGTCATGTTTTATGTGAACCATTTGTATTTCTGCATAGATGAATATATTCTTTGAGGTAGTTTGGCTTTTTCTTATTGATTCGTAGGAGCTCTTTATATACGCTGGACATTAATCCCTTATTTGTTGTACATGCTACATTCTTCCCGGCAGTCTGTTGCCTGAGGCTTTTTTCTGCTCTTCTGAGTTCTTCAGAACAGCTCAGCAGGTAACCTGACACCCTGTGAATGTGTGAAATGCTGAGGGCAAGAAATGGGGCCTGTTTTCCACTCAGGCACACGGGTCAAAGGACTCTGGAAACCTCCAAACCTCCAAGCACAACATGCCAAGGAGATGAGTTTGTTCTGCCTGTGTCCTGCTGGGCTTCTGGGGCCTCGGGCTGGAATCAGGCCCCTGGGGACCCCAACTGTGTTTTCTTGCTTTCCCACCACTTCAGGGATGGAGCATTGCCTTTCCTCACCCAACTCTGACTCTCTTGGCTCCCCTGCTTCTTAGCCGGCCCGAGTCTCTCTTGCCCTCTTGAGCTCCATGTCTGGACTTTGTTCTGATACTTCATTATGGGTTTCTGTAGCAGATAATGACACACTTCCACCCCTGGATGCAAAGCTTGGTTAGCAGGGGGGGTCTCTCGGTTGTGGATGTGGCCCCTCGGGGCGTGAAGGCACCCAGGCCCAGACCACATGGCCACCGGGTCTCTATGAAGCTACCATTGCTTCCTCCATTAAAATTAATTCCGGCCGCTCTGGTGACATGCCAAGTCATCACGGATTGCTAATGCCTGTGACTCTGGCCTGTAAATTCATTTCTCCACTGTGAACTAACTCATCACCTTTAAATGGCCTTAATATACTGAAGCCCCACGGACTGGCCTTCATAGGAAGCCAGATTTTATTCCCCAGTGGTGAGCGTGGACGCCATTCGAATCAGCCACTCCTCCTGCTTGTCATTCGGGTTCATTGCACCTTCTTATTTTTCCTCTTCTTCTTTTCTCGCTTTGTTTTCTTTTTGATTTGCCTGTAAAGGGGGATGATTTGTCCCGGTTCACCTTCCTGTGGGCAGCGGCACCGCGCACCAGACCCTGGGATGGGCCACTTTAGAAACCTCTGAGAAAGAAAAGTGTGTTTTAGCTCGGCTGCTTTAATGAAGCTTCTCTTTGAGCACAACAGAGAAGAGTGATCTTTTCACCCCCTCAGCCCCGCCTGGTGTCGAGCGGCTTATTTTCACTTTGGAAGACGTGGTTTTCCTGCTTTTGCATGTGGGGAGTGAAGCATTTTCAGAGATGGCAGTAACTCGGAAGAGTATGCGACACTGGTTTTCTCCTGGGGGGGTGATCGTGCCCTCAAGGGACATTTGACAACGTCTGGGGATATTCTGGGTTGTCATGACTGGGGAGGACATTGCTAGAGCTGGTGCATAGAGGCCGGGGTGCTGCTGGGCATCTTCTGGGGCTCAGGACGGCCCCCAGCTGAGGCCCCAGTGTCAGCAGGACCCGGGCTAAGCACTGCTGCTCCACGGACCTGGGCTGTTCTCCAGGCGGTGCTGGGCATGGGAGAGCAAAACTCTGCAGGAGCTCCACGGGACTCGGGGTGGGGCCCACATACCTGTCCTTCGAGTTCCCAGCCTTCCCTTTTCTAGCACCTTCCTCTCTCTGAACCCACCCTCTCGGATGCTAGTGACAGGGAAGTACCCACTAACACGCACGCATCCATCCATCCATCCATCTATACAGCTGAGTTTAGCAGATGCCTGCAAATGGCAGTGCCCGCTGGGTAACTGCTCCTGTTCTTGCCATAAATCAGAGGCCAGAATTCCTGCACACACTACAGCGCCCGGCCCCGGGCCCCAGATGCGACACTTCATCTGCCACATCCTGCTGCTCGTCCCCATCTGCCCTGGCCTAGACCTTCCTTTCTGGCCTGCCAGCTCGCCACAGCGGCCTTGTCCCACGTTTGCCCACCATGCTCCTAGTCTCAGTGAAGCCGGCCACAGGTGCACTGGACGGAGTTGAGGATGGGTGTTTGAGGGGATGACAGAGCCCCAGCCCCCCTTGCTGGCGCCCTACTGCTGGCTCCCATACCTAAGAGGTCCCTGTTAATTAGGCATTGTTAGCCACACTGGGAGTCACGCATTAACATTTTATAGGCCATTTTCTCATAAAGAAAAGCAAAGCCGACGTAATTCTTGCTGGCTTTGGGGTTTTGGCTTCACACTCAGCACATCTGATGCAGCCGCTCTGGGAATAAAATTCCTCCAATCATTGGCCGTATCACTGAGTAGCAAGGAAAATGTTCCATTTTAGTTCTTTGAGCAAAGACCCTCAAATCCTTTAATGTCCAGGCAATAAACAGTGAACGCATCTTCCCTGGAGGCCTGCAGACCCCAAACTGAGCTCCGAGTCAGGAGATCGCCAGCAAAGCAGAAGCTTGGAAAGGCTGGAGCAGGGACTACACGTGGTTCTGCCTTTGCCAACATAAGAAGTGTGTGTTTGGATGGAAGCATGTTATGGTCAGCCATCCTGGGGGCTTTCCATACCCTTGGGGCTCAGGAGGGACCTCAGCAGGACCAAGGGGGGTGGGGTGAGGTGCACATAGGTCTTCCACTTGTAGAGACTTCTGGATCTAAGACAGACAACAAAAAATGAAGCAGAAGAACACACATATCCAGAATGGGGACGACAGAGTCCATCCTGAGCTCTTACATGGCTTTACCAACACTGTGCCATTGCACACACTCCAGCTCCCTGGTCTGGCTTAAGAGAAGAAACGTGGAGCCTGATCAAAACATGCCTATGGAGAACGCTGAGGATTAGCAGCTAGTAGCTAAGACAGGGGAAAAGCATGTAGACGTGTACATGTGTGTGTGACCACATGCATGGTCTGTACATGTGTCTTCTATGTATCTACCTGTGCATTATATGTGTATATATGTATCTGTCTGTCTTCCACCTCTGTCTGTCTATCCATCCAACCATCCACCCATCCATCCATCCATCTATGCATCTGTCCATCCATCCAACCAACCATCCATCCATCCATCGATCCATCTATACCTCTGTCCATCCATCCAACCATCCATCCATCCATCCATCCATCCATCCATCCATCCATCCATCCATCCATCCATCCATTCATCCATCCATCCATCCATCCATCTATGCATCTGTCCATCCATCCATCCATCATCCATCCATCCATCCATCTATGCATCTGTCCATCCATCCATCCAACCAACCATCCATCCATCCATCCATCTATACATCTGTCCATCCATCCGATCATCCATCCATCCATCCATCCGTCCATCCATCCATCCATCTATGCATCTGTCCATCCAATCATCCAACCAACCATCCATCCGTGTATGTGTCAGTTTATACACATACACACACACACAGCAGTCATAAGAACTGAAAAGCTTCAGGAAGTTTGGAAAACCCCCTATGTTCTTCACAGCCCATAAGGACATTGGCATCTACGGAACAAGATGCCAATGGATTGTTCTGGCAATGATTGGGTTGTCAGGAGAGCATCCTGGTGTCTTGGAAGGAATGAAGCTTATCATGCACTTGCTAAAAGTTTGTTTCCAAAATGGTTATACTTTTTTTTCCCCTCAATATTTTGTACTTCAAGAATTTGTCTTTGTTTGACTAGGTGCACTGCTGAGGGGCATTGATGAAATATAGCAATGGCATTTATAGGGCATCCGTCATGTGCCCAGTGGTGAGCTAAGACTTTTGCATGCATTCTCACTCTGGGGTTTATCACTATTCCCACTGAACTGATGGGGGACCCATCTATGTAGAGGGTCTAGCACTTTGCCCAGGGTTCTGCAGCTGGGAGGTGATACATCTGGGTACTGATGTGTTCTGTTTTGTTAGGGTACCTACACCCTCCCACCTACCAGCACAGCCATTCCCTGAGCTGAGAGCAACTGTTGCCAGGAGACCTGGGGAAATGAGGTCTTTGGCGTCAACCCCACCCCAGCTCAGCCAAGAGCCCCGAGAGTCTTTCACCCAATTGTTTATGAGTTCAGCCAAGCAGAGAAACGCCGTGCCCCCACTTGCTTTAATCCCCTCACCATTAATTGTCTGGCTGCATTTTCTTCAAGAGGTAACAAAGAGTAAAATCCATGCAGTTGCTTTTCTGTGTAGCTGGTTGTAAATATTCAGCCAGAATTTGACTGACAGTGCAATCTTATGTTCCCCAAAGCTTGTGCCGTATGTGAATATTTTAATTAGGATTGTAACAAGCTATTGAGAAAGTTTGAGCTAAATTGGTTCAGCTGTTTTTGCATTAGTGAAGCATGAAAAGAAATTTTTTTTCATCTATTAGAAAATATCCCTTAAAAAAAAGAAAAAGAAAAAAAAAAAAAAAAACAAGCCAAACCAATTGAAAATCAGCCAGTTCGGGATACTTCTTTAAAGTCAGCAGATTGGATCTCGTTTGGGATTAACTGTACACATTTGAAAATGTGAAATTTAGTTCAAAAAGGTTGTTCATGTTTCGCCTCTTCCCCTTGGCAGCTGCTTGGAAGGGAGAGATGGTTCTGATGAGGACCACGCGTTTCTAAGAAAGGAAGGTGTTGTTATCCACTCTGCTGGTGATGACCTCTTTGTGTGTCTTCTTACCCATTCGTCATGGTCCCATGTTCCCATTCCTGTAGGGACAAGACAGTCCCCTGGGGGGAACTGACAAACCGGCCAGCTCTTGACCCAAGGTAGGGGCCCAACACATGCTCATGGCGGCTCAGAAGGTAGGCCCAGCGCTGCCAGATCTTCATATTTTCCAGAGAAAGCCAGACATCTGGAATGAAATGTGCAGTGTCCCATTTTCAAATATTGGCAGCTAATTCAAATGTTTTCTTGACACACTATAGGCCGCACACAGCAGATCCCTCTCCAACAAGGACCGTAAGCCAGTTAGTCATTTCTGACCTTGATCTTATAATCCCTAAGGGCAGAAACTACGGCTTCCTGTTGTTTCTTTTTTTTTTCCCCTGGTACGCCTACAACACCTACGTAACTGACCACTTGGTAGTTGTTTCTAAATAATTTTTTGAAAAAAATAGTGTATTTGTTTTTGTTAGGTTCAAAATCTAAAATGATTTTACCTAGTGCTTGGTTTTTCCCAAATGTATGAGCTCGAATTACTAGTTCCAATAAGATGTGTTAATGTTAATAAATGTGAATTGTCCTCATTGTCTTCTGCTTGGATGAGAGAGAACCGTGAGCCAAGCTAGGAGGGATGTTTCCCATGTGCAGGCCTCAAAACCGTGGCTGGAAGTCTATCCTTGGACAGCTAGTTGGGATGATCAGTGGTGTCTTCTGTCCTCTGCACAGCCCACCAAGCTGGGCTCAGCAGGATCTTGATCCTGCTGCCCCCTCCCTCCCCAGAGCACCAGGACTGCACCCAGCACCCAGGGTCACCGATCAGGCTGTCCCCACAGCCTGCAGCTGTTTCCTGTTCACTATGGGCTCCGGAAAGACAGCCCGAGCCCCATGATTTCCCTGCCCCAGTGCCTCCCGAAGGGCCTGGCAGAGCAAACTCTCTGCAACTACTGAGTGAATGAAGGCAAAATGAACTGTGGCTTTCTCAACAGCTCCCTTCCAATTTCTTTGCCGCCTAAGCAAGGGCATTTTTAATCAGTGGCATTATGCTGTTAATTAGTACAACCTGAAGTCCAGCCCCTTATGAACAGATGCCCCTGTGTTTCTCTTGGAGAGGGTCAGACCCACGGCCCTTCCCTGGTTTCTCCTTGCAATCCTCGCTTGCACGGACTTTGTCTTGAGAACACATCTACTGAGGTTTTGGAGGGCTGGGTGCTAGAGGCTTATGGCAACAGTGAGCCTGGCCTGGGGCCGAAGACAGTAATTCTTACCAAAGGGAACAATCCCATTAATGCAGGAGCTGAAGGAGAGGAAGACACATAAAACCATATAAAACCATTCGCCCAGCAGGGAGTCGTCCTGCCAAATGCTCTCCATAAATCTCAGCTCGGGGTTGGTGGGAGGGAGACGGCATCCTCCGTGGTGCACCCAGCTCTGAACGGCAGGACACCCCACATTAGGACATGGGGCGGAGGGCATTTCTAATCAGAGTGTTCACCACGTTGACATCCTTAAACCTGTCAAGGTCAGGAGGGGAAGCCAGGATGTGGAGGCAGCGAGACCAAGGTGCCTCTGAATCAGCCGGCGAGGAAGCATGCCCGTATTTTACTTGCTGGCAGCCCGAGTTCATTAATTCCAAGGGAAGTTTCTGGGTCAGTGACTTCTCATCTTGGCTTTCTTTTCATAAAGAAACAATGAACTCACACATTGCTACCATGGGAAGGGCCCTCGTAAGCCTGGTGAGTTACTTACTCTGTGTCTTGCGTGCACTTTCCCGTTGGGTAAGGGGAGGCTCGTTGGGAGGGTCACTCCTACACCTGCCCCCAGAACTGTGTGCATGTGCACATGTGCGTCCGTGTGTCTGTGTGTGTCTGAGGGTCTGTGTGCGTGGGCTCCCCCCTCCCTTTCCTGGGAAAATCTGCCTCAAATGCACGCAGGTCCAAGTGCCAGGTTCATGCTAGAAACATCCACCTCGAAGACCCCTAGTTCCCAGCGCATGGATGGCCCATAAGCTGAGGACGCTTTGTTCTCGCCGCCTCAGCGCTGGGTGCGAAGGGCTCCGGGGCCTGGGCCGGGGTCTTTGTTCTGTCCCACAAAGTGGTAGGTGAGGCGTGCAGCCTGCGTCCCTGGCAGTGCCGGCCCTCGGGGCCTCACTGCGGGGTGGGGGATTTAGAACCACCACGTCCTTTCCCACACGCCTCATCTTTGGGCTTTGGAGAGAAAGACAAACGGGAAGGAAGAATCCAAAGGCTTCGTTTTGCACTAAGTGCTCCCCTCAGAGTCTGCGGCATGTCTTGATGAAAGCTGGGCTCTGATGAAGCCAAATCAAAAGAGGCAGACAACGACTGCGCCCCCACGAGATGACACTTTAAAGGGAAAGGCCTAGGAAGGAAGTTCTCTATTGAGTAATTAGCCATAATAAGCTCAGATAAGACAACAGATCAAACAGATCCTCGGAAGGAGAGTGAACAGAGACGATGACTTTCTAGAAGAAATAACAAATAATATCCAAAAGCTGAAATCTGGGCCTCTTGGCAAGATCCTGGTTCTAAATGGAAGTCGCTGCCACACACAGCTTTCTCTTCTCATTGAACCCAAATTATAAGCAGAGTCGTTAAAGCCCGAGCCAGGCCGCCCATGAGGCTGGCTCTCCGCATGGCGATCACAGCCAGACGTATGGGCACTGGTTGGTCAGGAAGGGGGGGGAGGCTCACGTGCACCCCTAGTGTGCAGAGGCCTGTGCTGGGCACCCCCGGAGCTGCGCTGTAGGGAACGGATGAGTTCCTCACTCTTAGGGGGCTTTCAGAGAGAAGGTGCCAGGTGGGCGGCAGGAGAAACATCAGTGGGGCCGCGGGGAGGAGGCTGGAGAGAGTTGTGGCCGGGGTCTCCGGGCTGTTTCTCCCTCCTTCTGTCAGCCACTCATTCCCAATAATTTCCATTTATCCCTATTCCCCATGAGCCAGGCCAAGGGCCCTGCCCAGGAGCTCACGGTCAAGGGCGCTATGATTCCAAGCAGGGTGTGGCAAACATGGCGATGGAGGTCCAGGCAGGATGCAATGGGGTGGAAAGAGGCCACCTGGGGAAGGTTTCCAGGAGGAGGGAAGGCAGGGCCAAAGATATTCCTTAGGGCCCAGGTGTGGAACAGCTGTCCCAGCTATCGGAGCCTCGAAGCATGGAAGTTTCTGCACTTAACACACACACACACACACACACACACACACACACTCTTTATAGAATCTGTTGACAAACAGCCAGAATGATCGAAGGCGTACAAACGCAACTTTGGGGAGATGGTTCTGATCAAGACAGGCCGTGTGCACCTGAATCGACGCTCCAAGCCTACTGCCCAGGATGAATGTAGGCTGGCCGCTCCCATCCAGCAGAGGTTCCAAGGGAAGGCACAGCATTAAAATGCAGCAGGAGGAGTTTGGGAAAAGACATGGGGGATCTTGGATCCCAGGAATGGGAGCTCTGCTCTAACGTCCTGAGTTGGAGACAACGCAAACATGGGCTAGAGAAGCATCCAGCTCCAGAGAGTTCAGGAGGCAGCAGTGTTGAGACCGGAGCTCTGCCTGGGAGCCTGGGGCGGGGCGGCAGCGGGGGGAGTGTTTGTCCTGCTGATAAATTAGGGACAGGAGGCCACTGAGCACTTAACATCTCCATCAGCGTGGGGCTCGCCTGTGCTTTGGAGACCCTTCTAGACCCTTCTAGGCTCTTGCAGCCACACGTGTGCATGCCTCCCTTTGCCAAGACGTGTGCTCACGTGATCTTGTGAATGGGTTGGGGGCGGGGAGGAGAGGAAGAAATCATTCCTTAGCTTTTGTGACGATGTGTGTCTGAAAGAGAACCTCGAACCTGGGGAAATGGGAGATGAGAGAAGCAGTTGACTCCTTGGTGACTGTGTGTGTACATCGCTGCAAGGTGTGGTTTTCCGGGGGCAGGTGCTCGCTGCTCCGGTGATCCCAGCTGATGAGTCAGACACGCTGCTTGGACCTCGTCCTTCTAATCTGCACAGCGTCTGTCATTCCAAGAAGGAAAACACCCCCATTACGATTTGGTTTCCGATGATCGTGTGTGCAGGAGGCTAGTGCTGATTCCTTCCATGAACGGACGTCTGCTGAACAGCAGGTGACAGGGCCAACGCAGAGTAGGGTGCAAGGAGACAAGCCAACATCCAAGACAGGGACATGGTGCAGGTGCCAGCTCAGGGGACAGGGACTTTCACCCATCCGTTCCTCCATGTGCCGAGGTACCCAGCCCCCAGCGCTCAGGGCATGCAGAGGGGGCACCATGATGTGTCACTGGTCAGCCCGGCTCCTGGCTACCCCTCCGGGCCCAGGCGCTGTGCAGGCGTGGGGGGTTTCCTGCACGGCTTGGGAGCAGAGCCACAGTCTGCAGGGTGCGGAGAGGTGACCCGCCGTCAGGGTCTCGCCAGTCGGGGCAGCTCAGAGCCCAGTAGGCAGCTGCTAGTGAAGCCAGTCAGCAAGGCTGCCGGGCGTCCTTCAGCCAGCAAGGTCAGCGGGGTCCTTCTGAGGAGGAGCCATCTGGACCGAGTCCTGAGAGGCGAGAAGGAGGCAGGCAGGGAGAAGGACAGCCTGGTCGAGGGCACAGACCGTGGAGGGCCTGATGGGGACGCATCTGCAGAAGTGGAGGGGGGTTCCGTGTGGTCTGGACAGTGCAGCACAGGGGCTGAGGTTGGCGGGATGCCCGGGGCAACGCTCGGGGAGCAGGGGTGCGATCAGGAGGTCGCGTTGGCCGGAGGACATGATCAAGCCACCTGAGGAAGCTACAGAGAACGCACACCACTAGCCAACAGAGCCGACGCCAACTGCCTCGCTGCTCGCCTTTCAAAAACGTGATGATCGGGAGGGCTTTTTACTTACCTCACGCAACACGTGTCCTTTTCGGGGTCACACAGTAGATACGTGGCCTCGGTGGGGGGGTTGCTGGGGGCTCTGGTGGTCTCATAGGGGGTGTGGGGCCCCCAATTCCTTCCAACCCCAATGCCCTGCCCCTCCCAGAGCGGAACGCCTGCGCCTCAGGTCCTTCCTGGGATCCCCAGCAACCACTGCTCCAACAGGTCTGACCTCCTCGTCACCCCGCCCGCTCATCCATTCATTAGCTCACTCATTCATTCATTCATCAGACAGATCTCTCTGAGCGTCTGGTTTTGGCCAAGTGCTGAGCTGGGTGATGGGGACGCACCGGCCGACACGACAGATGGGCCCCTCCCCCGTGGGGTTGCAGTCTTTGGAGAGGCGTCGGAGACCCCCCTCTCTCGCACACACGCACACACGCATGCACAAATAAAACTCTGACAAGTGCTGGGAAGAGGTCCTGGGTCCTGGGCCTGCGGGCGGGTACATAAGGGGTTTCTGGCCGAGCCCGGGCGCTCACAGAGGGGAGCCGGGGAGGAAGGGCAGGCGGAGCCTGAGGACAGAGGAGCTCAGTGTGGGTGCCTGAGGCAGCTCCAGAGCGGGCGGAGGACGTGGCCGGGCTCGGAGAGCAGCAGAAACAGTGAGCAGAGACCTCCGTGTGAGCGTCTCTGTGGGTGAGAGAATTAGAACAGATCTGGAAACGGTGACTCCTGAATCACGTGGCGGGCACTGCCCGTCTTTATATGCACCCAGCAGACCAGAGCCCATCGGCAGCAGGGCCTGGGAAAGAAGGGGTCCTGACTGTCCTCCCTCTGCCTGCTTCTGACCAGGAGCCCCCTGAGGTGTCCCAGGAAGCCAGGCGGAAGCTCCCGCAGACCCAGCCTGTGGCAGCGGGGCACGGTGGCAGGGTCCCCGGACCTGTTCCCCCCAGCTCCACTGATGCCCCTGAGCGGCCTCCCTGAGGACCCTGCCCCACTTCCGTGAGGCCCGTGACGATTTGTGGCGCCCCTGGACTCAGGGCGCCTCGCGGCCTGGCCTCCGGGAGGCTGGTGTGGCCGCGTGTGCATCGGCCCGAGCTGCCCCGATGTACAACCCTGTTCTGCAGTCAAGAGGGCTTCTCCGGGAGCTTGGGGCCCGCCCTGTCCCCGCTTTCCGGCTTGCGTGCTCATCCACGAGGGGTGCGTGCTATCCACGGACACGGGCACGGACAGGAGAAGTGTTGCTCGTCGAAAGTCCCAGGATGGAGACATGGCCTGCGAGTGGACTTTGAATGAGGGAGGTGTCTCTGGTTCAACCCCAGGCCACAGGGAGGCTGTTTCCATGAGAGAGAATGAGGAGCAGGGAGGGTTCTGTGACCCCCAGTGGTTCTCCAAGTGTGGCCCGAGACCAGCATCGTCAGCACCACCTGTTAGAAGCTCAGATTCGTGGGTGGACCTGCTGCATCTAGAACTCGTGGGGTGGGGACCGGAAGTGGGGTTTTAACAAGCCCCCCAGGGGATTCTGATGCCCACCAAGGGTGAGGAGCCGCTGGCCTTGATTGCCCATGACCAAGACCCAGACCTGCCACATCCTCACCCTCAGCTGGGGTGCTTAGTAATGTACCCTCCTGGGCTGCCGCCCACGCAGATCAGGGAGGGGACAGGCTTGTTGTGTTCTATATTTTTACTTTAGTTTTTTTTTTTCCTGAGATGGTTTCTAAACAATATATGAAATGTTAATACAAACATGTATGTTTTATGAAATAGAAAAATAAGCTCCCAACATCAAGACAGAACTTTCCCCGTCCAGTGAAAGGCCCTGGGTACCCCGCCCCATCACAGACCCCCCTGCCCCTCAGAGGTCATGGCTCCCCTGAATTTTGTGTTTATCATTTCCTGTAACACATGGTTTTGTTTCGCTTGTTGGTTGAGCTTTAGAGAAATGGAAAATCAGACACTATGCCCTCTGAACTGGCTTTTTTCACTCAGTGCCGAGAACCAGGCTAGACGCAGGGTTAGTGATGTGAACTCTGGGGCCCGCTGTGGGCTTCAGACCCAGCTCTGCCCCCGCGGTCTGGAGCAAGTCCGTTCAACTCTCCGTGCCTGAGCTTCCTCGCCTGTAAAGCATACTTCCTTGGTATGTTTCCAAAGTGTTGAGCGCTGTAATGTGCACTTGTGCGTGCAGTTTTTTGCATTAAAAAATACAGTGTGTTTATGTGACGCATTCACATTGCTGCTTGGAGCTCCGGCGTTCCCCTGGCCCCCGGTACAGATGGTTCTGCTGTATGAATATGGCGTCATTTATGCACCTGCTCTGGATGGACATTGATTTGTTTCCAGTTTTCTCCTTTTAGGAATCATACCTCTGTGAACCTGCTTATCCCATGTTCCTGGTGTCGATGTGTAAGAGCTCTCCGAGTTGCTGGAATTTAGAGCAGGACTGCTTGTTTCACCGTTCATGGAAAACTTCACATTGTGCTCCTTTGAAGTGAGTGGGAAAATGGACATTGCCACCAGCGATGTATAAGAATTCCCATGGCTTCAAATACTTCTCAGAGGTTTGGGGCAGGTTTTTAAAAAGGCTTTTGCCTTGCTGTTGTGTTTTTATTTTCATTTCCAACATTCTTAATGAGGTTGAACATCTTTGATACGTTTGCTTGCCGTTCTTCTTTTATTTCTGTTGGTAAAGTTTAGTTTGGGTCTTTTACTCATTTTCCTGTTAAGTTGTCATTTTCTCACTGAGCTATAAAAGTTACTTATAGGCTCTAGATACTAATTCTTTCTTAGATTTGAATGTGGCAGATATTTTCTCCCAACTAGCATCTTGTCCAACTTTCCATTGTTTTCTATGTGTATTGATTTTTTATGTGTCTCACCTAAGAAATGCTTCCTTAACCAAAGGTCATGTAAGTCCTCGGCTACATTTGCTTCTAAAATTCTTCTAAAAGTTCACATTTAAGCCCTTCAGCCTTTGGGAGCTGATTTTGTAAACGATGTGGGATAGATTACAATTTCACTTCATTTGTTCTCCATGGAAATGAATGTGATTCTTCAGATGGTTCGTTGGGTAACTGTAACACTCTCTACTGATTTCCAACACGAGTTCTTCATACAGAAATTTCAGTGTGGGTGTGTTTCTGGATGTTCTATTTGTCATAACCTGCAACAGAACCCTGCGTTGATGTGGCCTTCTTCTAAGTCTGGGCATAGATTGGGCAGTTTCCCACCTTGTTCTCACCAAGACCCTCTTGCCTGTTCTTGATCCTTTGTTCTTCAATACATTCTAGAGTGTTGAAATGCAGTGGACATTTGTAAATTTATCTTGTATCTAGCAATCCGTTCAGTTTCTAATTTCTAATAAATTATAGATTCTTTGGGATTCTTCCATGTAGGTAGTCATGTCATCTATGAATAATGTTATTTTAAATTATTTCTTTGTACCTTGGACTCTTCTTTCTTATTAATCAGTCATTGTTAAGTAGAGATGTTAATAGCAGATAACTGTCTTGTTCCTGATTTAAAAGGCACTAGGTCTAATGATTTGTCACCAAGTACAATGTTTGGTGTAGATTTAAAAGATATCCTTTATGAGGTTTAGAAAGTTCTCTGTCATTCTTAATTTGCTATGACCCTGTATTGCATTTTTTTTTCTTCTGCTGAGACAATCTTATAATGTTTCTCTTTAATATGTTCACACAGGAAATTGCGTTAGTAAACAAACTTGCATTGCTGAACAGACTTTGCTGGGTCATGAGAGACAACTTTATTATGCCTTGCTGGATTTATTTTACTAGTTTTTAAAATTAGTAATTTTTATATCTTCAGAAGTAAGATCACCTATGATTTTTCTGGCTTGATTTTGGTATTAAGGTTACACTGACTTTATAAAACCAAATGGGGGAGTGGTCCTTCTTTTTCTAATCTCTGGGAGAAATTCACAAAATTAAAATCTTCTCTTGACTGCTTGGTGGAATTTACCTGTACGTCTCCCAGGCTGTGTGTGTGTGTGCACACGCACATGTGTGCACACGTGTATGCATGTATGTATGCATGTTATTGATGATTATTCCGTTGTTTGCTTAGGTGATTATAGAACCAATAATGTGTCCTACTTATTATCAAGTTGATTTTGCTAATTTATGTACTTCTTTAAAGAAAAATCTTTACTTTTCATACCGTCATCCATATCACAAGGTAAGCTTCAGTTTCTTTCCCTGAACATCCCACTTCTTGGGTGATGTTTGTGATTTCAGCACCTCAATAAAACCCTTCCACGCGGTGATGGCAGGCCCCCTGCCCCACGCGGAAACCGTCTGTATTCGTGAGGCATTCGCCATGTCTGGGATGCGTATGTGGCAAGGCGAGGGCTTGTGGCTCAGGAACTACCTGGATGAGCAGGAGTTCAGCTGCTGGTCCACTAGGACCTGTAACTCACTTACGGGCTATGAGCAAGGGTAGGTTTCAATTTTTTTTTTTTTTTGGCCATTTTCAAGACTGTTAAACCCTGTAATGATCCAGGAAGATATTCTCGTGTACTTTATTCGAGCTAAAGTCTCCTTAATTGTTACTTTTTCCAGCAACTTAGGTAAATGCACTATGCTGAGCCCCAGATACCAAGCAATTAGATATCGGCAATTGCAGTCACCGCTTAACTGTCCCTGGATTCTCCTTGATTGCTAAGCAGCCTGAGGGATGTGAGAAAATGTGAACCAGGTCATGACAGCTCAAAGCCTTTCCTCTGAAGCCTGGGCTGGAGGGGGACATGGCCTCTGCTGGGCACAGTGTCCACTAAGTCTCGGCTTCACAGTCTTTCTAAACTTTTAAATCCATGGACCACTTTCCTGCCCCAGGACCTTTGCACGCACAGTTTTGGCTGCCCAGGACATTGTCCTCTGTTTGCACGCCAGCACCTTCTCATCCCTCAGCTATGATAAAAACATCACTTCTTTGGACAGAACTGCACGGACCACCTACTTGTGGTTGGTCCCCCACCCCTCCCACTAGGGTCTCTACTTCTGTTTTGCTTGTTTCCAGCTGAGCACTGTCACAGTCGATAAGGATTTTGTTCCTTTGTCGTCCCCACCACAGTATAGCTGTGCAGTAATGTGACTCACTGGCCTTGCTCACCCTGGCATCCCTCCCCAGTTCCGGCATACAGTAGGTGCTCACTGAATGCTTTGGAATGACCAAGGGATATCTTGGAGGCACTTATTCTGCTGAGCATCCTCTGTCAGATCTGTCAGCAGCCCCAGAAGCACGATCTCCCTGGCCCAGCCCAGCCCTGGATGTGGCTTGTAAAGCAATGCCCCCTGATCTGTTGCTCTCCCACCCCTCCAGCCGGCAAGTCCCTTTCCTTCCCGTGAGTCCAGCTGGGTCTCCTGGTGTCCTGAAAGGCAACAGAGTACTGGGCTCAAGTCCTGGCATGGCCACGTGTGGTCTCCAGGCTTCCTGTCTGCAGAGGGGGCTACATACCATTGCCCACCTCGGGGCAGCTGCCCAGGTAAAGGGGTCAGTGAGAACCAGGGCATCCTTGGCACCAGGGCGTTCGGGGCCCTCCAGGGAACGTGGTGATGGCGGTTGTCACAAGTTTTGTTGGGGGCTGTGCCTCTGTCCTCCTCATCCATGTGACTCCTTCGGCACGGTGTGTCCTTCAGCCTGGGGTCCGTTTCTTCATCTCTCTGTCCTTTGGGCAGGATTCAAACAATTTTTCTATGGACTATCTCAAATAATCTTCATCTCGTATGGGACCTTCATGGGGCTTGGCCTCTCTCTGTAGCTTGTATGCACCTGTTAGGATGCACTGAAGTGCAGGGCGGTGGTGGGGCCAGCCAGGAAGTGGACAGTTGGCTGCAAGGGCCCACTTGTCCTTGCATTTGGGGAGATGTGAGCCCCTTCTCTCCGTGCTACAAAGCCCCACTGTGGCGGTTCCCCTTCAAGAAAGTCTTTCTTACCATCTTGAACAAGTGCCAGAATAATTTTTTATTTAACAGATCCAAGACAGACCCCAAAAAAGTAAGCAAGACAGGAATTTTACTGAGCCCGGAGGGATTAGGAGGCTGTTTTCTAATGACCAAGCATGCATGAGGGGGGATAAAGCTGAAGCCAGCAAGCTGCCCTGATGCAAACACATGTGGGCACGTAGGAATGAGCCCGGGTGTCAGAGATCCCGGTAAGAGGGTCTCTCATCGTTCCCGGCTTCCCCGACATTGCAGCATAGAGGGTACACGTTGACTCCCAAGGGGGCAAGATCGTCTGAATGGGAGCATAGGCTTTGCTGGGGAAATGCTTGTCTCTGCATTTTGCCGTCTTCCAGGTTTGAAAGCTGAACCTCCAAAGAGATGTTACTGAACTCCTGCATTTCGTTCGCTTCTAGCTGGTCTCTGCAGCAGGGTCGTCCTAGATGAGGTTCCTGTCTTGGCTTAGAGTACCCTAAAAGTAGATCCTGCCAGGATGGGGCGCAACCAGCTTATTTAGGGGATGATGCCGGGAGACCTGAGGAGAGGCAGCAATGTGAGGAAGAAAACCAAGAAAAAGGGCATGTTAGTGGGTCAAGGCCTTGGGCAACTGCTGCTTAGCCCCTTGGGGGACCCCCTGCAGGACCACATAGAACCCACTGCCAGGAAGGAGGCGGGCATTCTCCCAGGGGGCCCGCCCATCACTGGCTGGGGTTGACCACGCTGTGCATGCGGCCAGGGAGAGCCGCATAGGCAGAAACGGCCGTCTAAGTTGCCAGCCACACCCGGGCCCTGGAGCTGTGGGCAGGGCCGCCGGAAGGTTCCTTGGAACACCTGCTCCCTTGAGCTCACCGTGTCCTGACACATCTGATATTTGTCTCTGGCTAAATGCTTGGTCTGTGCCAGACACTTTCTGGAGCTCAAGACACAGCAGTAATGAAGCCGACAATGAGATGCAGTTTAGGAAGTAGGGAGACAGACCCAGAAGTAAGCCTCAGAATTCAAGCAAGTTCTAAGTAAAGCTGATTAGGAAAAGAACAGCAGTGTAGACGGGTGCCCAGCCACAAGGGAGACATGGCAGGGAAACACAGGACCCAGCCGACGGGCCCTACCGGCTCCATCTGGGGAAATCCGAGAATCAGAAATAAATAGGACAGTAGTGGATCGTAGCCTGTGCAATAAAGTAAGACTGGGGGCCGGGGGGTGGAGCCCCCTTACAGCAGAATGGCAGCTGACACACGAGGCATGAGCGACGGAGCCAGAGACGCACCGTGTGACAAGCGTGATGGTTGATCCAGGCCGGGAGCATCTGTAGGTGCCGAATCTAGTCCGTAAACGTTAAGGAGCGATAGGAGAGACAGACAGACAGGCTCAAAATATCTTCGTAAAGATCCTTGATAATTACCAAGGGGAAATGAAAGGGGGCTTTACACGTGGGGAGGGTGGCGAAGCTGGTAACGGGGTGCATGGATGCCGCATGCCTGTGGACACCCGGCCCCGAGAGGACAGGGCACCTGTTTTGGATTCCCTGCATATCCTGGATCTGTTCATGGGGAGACATCAGACAAACCCAAACCGAGGCACCGTTTACGGTCACCAGCCTGTACTCCAGAAATGCCCAAGTCATGAAACACGGGGACCGATTAAAGACAACAGACTTCCGAGCCTGGTCTGGGAACTTCTTTTGCTAAAAGACATTCTAGGGACAGTTAGCAAAATCTGGGTAAGGGCTGTAGAGCTCATGGTGGCATCGCATCAGCGTTACCGTCCTGATCTTGATGTTTGAACTGGGATACGGGGACGACGTCCCTGGCTTTAGGTAATGCGTATTAGGGTATTTATTAGCAATCAAGCAAATGGGGTTAAGGGAATCTACATCAGGCATGATTTGTAATGTTCTTGGAACTTTTCTGTGAGTCTGGGATTATACTAAGATAAGAGTAACAAAACAAGCGAGCAGTGCAGAAGCAGGAAAGACAACAGTCCAGGGAGCACCGTATTGAGCTCCGGTGGTCAGGGAAGACCCCGGCAGGAAGAGAAGGCCCCGGCCGCGCCGAGATGGGCGGGAGCAGAGGTGCAGGTGCCTGAGGCAGGAAGGCTTCAGTGTCATGGGGAGTGGTGGGAGAGGGGCAGGAACGAGAACACCGGGGCCTTGTAGGCCACGATAGGATGTGGATTCCACTCTAGGTGCCAGGGGCCCGTGGGAAGGTTCCTAAGCGGTTCCCGCCCTGTGTGATGGCACATCATCTCTCTGGTGCTGACTGGGGGAGGACTGATGGGACATGGGCTGGGAGCACCATGCAGGCGGAGTGGCTGTCCCTGGAGCCTGCAGCAGGGGTGCGGGCGTGGAGGAGAGCAGTGGTCAGATATATTTTGGACGTGGAGCACCTGGGAAGCTCTGACTACCAGGCCTCTGGCCTCACGTGGGTGTTGGTGGTCACATGCATGAAAGCACATGACTTTATCCTGGGTCCAGCATTTGGTTCTGAGTCCTGGAAAAGGATTCAGGCGGACGCTGCCCGCCAGGGCTTGGGACTGTCGGTGAGAGACTGATCATTCCAGTGGGCTTTTAAGTACTGATTACGTCTCTTGCTTTGTAAATAACTCAATGGTAAATTTTTACAATATTGTTTTTATAGAGGCTATAATGAGAAGGCTGTTTCTTTCCCCCATCACTTGGATATTAAGCTCTTTAATGGAAGTACACAAAATGACTCCATAAAGCTTGGTACGGAGCAGGCTACAGTGGGCTCAGTGCTGTATTAAAGTGGAGGGTTCCAGCCCCCGAGGGACGACCCTCCTGTTAGCGTGGGAAGCTGGTAGTGCCCAAAGGACCGGTCCTTTCTCCTTGTCCTGTGTCCAGTCCGTTCCCTGCGGGCACTGGTCACCCAGCTGGCTTCTTGGGAATGGGTGGGAACGCACAGCTTGGGGATTTTTTCATCTGGGAACCTGCCTACTTTTTAATTGGCCTTGGTGTTAATGAATGGCTCAGTTCTGTTTGGAGCGAGCGGGGCTGGGCGCTGGAGCGTGTAATCTGATTGCAGTTTGTGCTCTGAGCCCCGCGGAAGCCTCTGGAGCTGCCCTGATTGGATTGGCCCCGGGCTGCACAGTGCTTGGCAGCGATGGGGCGGGACAGGGTGAGAAAGTGGGAGAGAAGGCGGGCGCCCTCGGCACTGGGGGGGCCTCCGCTCTGGGTTTGAGGTCACGGGAGCCATGTGTCATCCTGCAGCGTCTTCCAGGCAGACCACCTCGGGGCCCTGTGGGTCTGGGGGCAGATGGAGAGATGCGGACTCTTCTTGGGACAGCCCTTGGTACCCAGTAGATATCCAGTAAAGGCTCCCTTCCTCCCGCTTAGGAACTGGGAGACACGGCAGCGGTAGGTCCATCCTGCTGGCTCTGTGCTAGGTGGGAACGGCCATCAGGCTGGTGGTCATGTAGGCAGCCCACCTGGTGGTTCTTTCTGTGGCTCCGAGCACTCGTCTCATTCTGCACTCAAACAACAATAACCTCCCCCCACCACCAGCTCCACCACCGCCAGAGGCTGGGCAGGCCTTTGCCGTTCTTTGCCTCCAGCTTTGTCACTGGACTCAGCCCTGGAGGGGGACTGCTGGGCTCCCGGGAGACCCGGGGTTCCTGTGCAGAGCAGCCTGGAGCTGAGCCCGGCTGAAGACCCAGGAGAGCAGGATGCAGGTCCGCCCGCAGTGCTGGGCCCATCTTGGAGGCAGGTCTTGAATCCGTAATCAGCTCATCAGTGAAGAGAGCATCCTCCCAGCTCACACCCTTCCACCCCTCGCCCCGGCCAAACATGCGTTGTTGTCATTTGGGTAAGTCATACCAAGCCCAGTCTCGTGAAGATGACTCACAAGTGGTGTTTGGTCGAGCGACAGGCAGGCAGCTCATGTTTACAAACACAGCACCCATTTCAGGTTCAAGAAATACCGTTGAAGAGAATTTACAGTTGGGGGATTGTGCTTTCGTGTTTGATTGCAACACTTTTATTCCACGCAGTGACCCTGTCTCTCCCTCTGCCCCTTCTTGCTGGGCGGGCATTTTGGCCCCAGAGTAAGCCCGTGACCACGTGGGATGCCCAACCGTCCCTGGAGGGCCAAACGCCAATGCTTCCCTGGCCTGTCGGCCTGTCCCTCACGTGGTGCCGTGGCCTGAGTCCCACGCAGACGCAGAGACAGTGCCCGGTGCACCAGCCCCTCCCGCCCAGCATTACATCCAAGAAAACCACCAAGGCACGCATCTCCGCGCATACGCTTTGCCCGTGGTGCGCACTTGGCACGTCCGTGTGGGGCTGTGGGCGCTGTGCTATGGCCTGTAGATCACGACGTCTATTTGTGGACGCACCGTGATGCCTTCACTAGGACCCACATCCTTGTCCATAAAGGAGCCACCCCCAAACCTGGCCGGCCCTCTGGCACCTTGGGGGCGCCTATGGGTCCCTCCACACGTGAGGTGGCAGCAGGGGGCTGCAGAGATGACTCCTGGGGAACCCCGCCGGGCCACCGCCCCACCCCAAGCCAGCCAACTGTCGGTTTTGTCTCAGCCACGTCTCCCGGGCTCACGCTCACCCAGGTAGAAGGATGGCCGACTCAGTCGTCATAAAACGCATTCACCTTCAGAACGTTTTATTCCATATCTATGGGGAGGCCAAAGTGTGCACCGGGGATGCTAGGGAATGAGGCTCACAGTGTTGAACCTGTAGCCACGGGGGCGGTCGTAAGCGAGCCCGCAGGCCGGATCAGACCTTTGTGTGTTCACTGAGATCTCAATGCCTCATCGTATTTTCCATAAATATTATGATTTCTGCCTTGTTTCCTAACAAACCGAAGGCTTGGGCTGCCCGGGACCCCTTCCTGCCAGGATGTTCCCTGCGTCACCGCCGTTCCCGCCGGAGCCCCTGCACCTGTCTTTCCCGTCTGGCCCTGGAGCCCAGGATAAAGTCATGTGCTTTCATGCATGTGACCACCAACACCGGTCCCGTGCAGAGCCCAGGACGGTTCCCAGCCCACAGCCGCACAGATCTGCAAGCGGGGAAGCGGGTTTGGCCATCCCGCCCAGGATGAGTGAAATGGGCTATGCCTGCTGACTGCTCGCTTTGAGTTGCTGGTGACTCACTCAGGGCTCCTTTTAGTGTTCTGAAAACAGCACTGATATTCCCTGTTCATTGCAGATAATGTGGTGGAGGTTCTCCTATTGCATTTCTTGTAATGAATGCCATCCTGGGCCTCTGAGGACCATTGGGGCTTAATGGAGGGAGAGCAGCAGATAAAACTAGAGAAATCTCCTGCTGTAGCTGACCTCCCCAAAAATCAGGAGCAGGAACTGGGACCATAAATTCTTAGGCCAGACTTACACCTGAACTGTTGCGTGACCCTGGGCCAATTGTGTGGGGTCCCTGGGGCTGTTTTGTCAGTTGTGAAATCACAATAATGATTCTTCACTTCTGGGCACCATTGGATTAGTTGTTGAATATGCTGTAAAGTGACCTGAAAACATTGAGGGTCACATAAATGCTCAGTGACTTCAAGAAACAGAAAGATGTGTGTGGCCATGTGAACTCTGGATTTGCTCACATTCAATGTCTGGGACACTCTGTCCTCCTCAGAAGTGGTGGGAAGAGCATGGAAGCCGCTGTGCAGGGAGCAGGAGGGTCCCCGGGGGTGGGGTGCAGGCATGTGTGGGCTGGGGTGCACATGCGGCTTGGGGAGAGTTTACAGCAGCAGAGAGCACAGAGCTCCTTGATGGTAGTGAGTCAACAAGCTTTGACAGATCAGCCATTCTGAGTTTTTAAACATCTGTCAAACACCCATCAGGGACCAGGCACGGAGCTTGGTGTGGTGGTGTGACGGCAGTTAAACATGGTCGCTCCTGGGGCTCACTGTCCCAGTCGGGGAGGAAGATGTAGGAACATGAGCACAGTGCCTATGACACGGAGGAGATGTACAATCCCCCATGCACGGAATCCAGGAAGGCTGCACTGGGGAGGCAACGGCCAGGGTCAGGAAGGGGTGAGACAGGAAGTTGACTGGGGCCAACCGTAGGGTATGCCATGCATACCCTTCATGTATGCATGGCCTGCCTAGGGAGTTCCCAGGGAGTCCTGGGAAGGGTGTGGGGGGGAGCCTGGGGTGTGGTTAAGAGAGTTGACTCGACTCAGACTGCCTGGGCTTAGGTCCTGGCTCCTCTATGTACTTTCCCTGTGGCCTTTGGCAAATTACTTAAGTTGTCTGGGCCTTGGTTTTCTCAGCTGTAAAATGGGGTAACAAAATACCTACTTTAGAGGGGCTTTATAGGGCTGGTGCTTAGACGTGTGCTAGTTACCTACTAAGTGCTCAGTAAAGTTAGATGGTGATAGTGGTAGTGGTGATGGCAGTGGTGATGGTGATAGTGTTGGTGGTGACAGTACTGGTTGTGGGATGGTGGTGGTCATAGTGTTGGTGGTGGTGGTGATGGTGATGATAGTGATGGAGGTGATGGTGGTGGTGGTGGTGATGGTGATGATGATGGTGATAGAGTTGGAGATGGTGTTGAAGGAGGTGATGGTGGTGATGGAGATGATGGTGGTGATGGTGATGATGGTAGTTGAGGTGATGATGGTGATGGTGATGATGGTGGTTGTTATGGTGATGGTGATGATGATGGAGGTATGGTGGTGAGGGTGGTGAGGGTGGTGGTGGTGATGGTGGTGATGGTGGTGATGGTGGTTGAGGTGATGGTGGTCATGGTGATGGTGATGGTGGTGATGGTAATGATGGTGATGGTGGTCATGGTGATGATGGTGGTTGAGGTGATGGTGATGATGGTCATGGTGATGGTGGTCATGGTGATGGAGGTGATAGTGGTGATGGTGATGATGGTGGTTGAGATGATGGTGATGATGGTGGTGATGGTGGGGATGAAGATGATGATGGTGGTGATTATGGTGATAAAGATGGTGGTGATGATGGTAGTTGACATGATGATGGTGGTTAAGGCGGTGATGGTGATGGTAGCGCTGGTGGTCATGGTGATGATGGTGGTTGAGGTGATGGTGGTCATGGTGATGGAGGTGATGGTGGTGATGGTGATGATGGTGGTTGAGATGATGATGGTGGGGATGAAGATGATGATGGTGGTGATTATGGTGATAAAGATGGTGGTGATGATGGTAGTTGACATGATGATGGTGGTTAAGGTGGTGATAGTGATGGTGGTGGTGGTGGAAAATGCAGTAGCAAAGGTAGCAGTACTGGAGGCATCAGCAGTGACATCTACAGCATTGACAGTACAGAGGGTGGTGATGTCTGTCATTTGTGTCCCTTGGTGTTGGCAAGATGAGCATGGACCGTGTGACGTGAGAAAGTGGCCACACAGTGAATCACCCTGGAATACTGTGGTGTAGAATGTGATTGCTACTAGAAGAGATTGCAGGAGAGGGAGCACGGGTAGCTGGGATCCTGCTGGAGGAAGCCAGGCTTGGACCAGCTTTCCCAGGTTGGAGAAATGGCAGCAGCCCAGCAGTGGACACAGGAGAAGCCCAGGGTGAGCCCAGAGAGCGAGAGCCTGGGGTTGGAGTGGATGCCTGCACATGGAATGTTATAGTCCTGGAAGATCCTACTCAGAGCAGAGTTTAGATCAGCCCGGGGGAAAGTCCAGCCTCGGAACCTGCCCCTTCCTCCTCGTTCTTCCCTGTGGCATGCACTGGGCAGGAGCATCTCCTCCCGACCCCTTCTGGGGCTGCCACCATTCTTAGCATGCGTCTCAGCACAGACCCCAAGGACATCCCTGGAAAGGAGTGCTCATATTTCCATTTCGCAGGTCAAGGACATGAGCTCGGGGATGTGGAGGCCACTCAGTCACCAAGGTGAAGGCGCCAAAGCCAGGATCCCATGCAGCACGCGGCCCCATTCACACTGCCTCTCCTCACTGGCAGTTCACTGGGCAAATATCCTGTCCCAGTCTGCCTGTGGTTCCGACACAAGGGGCATCTCTCCTGGGGAGAAAGTCCACTTTGTGTGCCTTTAGGGACACCTGTTTCATCCCAAGCAGTGAGCACGAGCAAGGCAAGCTTGGAGCTGTGGGACAATCAAAATACGAATGCACTCCTACCACCGATATGTGATGGGAGGCTGTCGTTCAGGTCTGCGTTGCCAGGGTAACAGGGGATTTGGAAGGGACGGCCCAGTGACACATTTTGCAAGCAGTACTCTGCAATTATTGAAGACTGTGGCTCAGTCTAGAACTGTGGAGGTTGGGAGCATGAGGAGGCTCCAGGGAACGTGGCCATCTTCCATGGTGTAGTGGGTGAGGAGCTCTGGTCCCGTGGAAAATGCCACTCTGGGGGCTCCTGGCCTGTGGCAAACCCAGAGGGTCCTCCGCCATGTCTGAGCATCGGTTGATGGCTGTTTGACTTTGTAGGGTTTCTGGGACTGGCAAGGTCAGCTTCTATGACTGCTGAACAGCAGATGGATGTGGCCCTCAAGATGAGTGGACAAGCAGTTCCAACACCCTTCGCGTGTCCCCCACTTAGAAGGAATAACGTGGCCACTTTGTCCTTTTAGATTTCTTAACATTGCGTTGATTTTGCTTGATCTAAATAAACATATTCAGGAAAAGTGGTTCTAAAGGTTTCATTGGGACATAGATTTGGTTCCTTTAAAAGTCTGAAAGTACAGCGTATTGGGATCCATGGCTACTCTGGTCTGAAATCAAGGTTGTGGGCAGGGCCGTGCTCCCTCTGGAGGCTCTGGGGGATGAGCCTTCCTGCCTCCTCCAGCTCCTGGCAGCTGTGGGCGCTCCTTGGCTGGCGGCCGTGTCCCTCCGGTCTCTGCCCACCCCACCCCCCCGGTCTTCCCATCACCTTCTCTTCTTCTCCCCGTGCTCGCTCCTTTTCTTCTAACGACGCTGGTCATTGAATGGAGGGCCCAAACGGATAATCCAGGATGATCTCTTTATCTTAAGATTCCTAATTACTTCTGCAAATAACTTTCTCCAAAGAGGCTGACATACACAGGTTCCAGGGATTTGGCTTGGACTTATCTCTTTGGGGGTCACCATTCAACCTTCTTTGTATAGTTCTGTGTGGCTTAGCATAATTTATAAACTTTTTGGTCTGAAACATAGATTTACAAGGAGGTTGCGGAGAGAGTACAGAAAGGTCCCTTCACCCCGTCCCCTCCTGGGGTAGCTCCTACATGTCACACCTGCAAACTGACATTGATACAGCCCACTGATTTTAGGCATAATTTTCTTTTGAGGGTCTAATTTCAAGTCAGAGAGATGTGTGGGTACACCACAGGCCCCCTTCATATCTGTGTGACTTCAGGCAAAGCTTTTCACCCTCCCGAGCCCAGGGTTCTGCCTTCTGCCACGGAAAGGGGCATTTGAGAGCCACAGACGCGGCGGTCATGAAAATGGTTGCCCATGCCCACCACGTGCTGGGGCGGTTCTGCCCGCATGGTCAGCTCTGCTCCTGTTAGTAGATTAAGCTGGGGCTTGGACACAGGATACACGTCCAGGTCTGCTCCTTGGAAGGGTCTGGAGATCAGACTCAGAACATGCACGGGGTTTGGAGTGAGCACCTTGGGGGGTCTTGGTGGGGTCCGGGTGGAGCTCTGCGTGCACAGGCACCGAGGGGCGAGCCCGCAGCCTGGATCAACCTGCATTGGCAGTCAGCCGTGCAAAGTAACCCTGTACTTCTCGCTATAAATGCCAAGCGGACAGAATAGTTAGAGCCATGATTTTTATAGTTATGGAAGTTAATCCAGCATTCGAATCTGAGGAGGAAAATCTTGCACAAGTCATTAAGGAAATGTGGAGCCTTATCTTCCTGATTGAGAAGGCAGCGGTGGTGGGGTTTTGAGTGTTGGTACTCAAATCTCAAAACTGCTGCTCCCATTTTATAGGATAGCTATCACTTTTTGTAACCTAAAACGGAGGGGAGGGGTGTCCCTACTCACACACACAGACACATTGGTGGGGCTTTTAGAATGCATCATTTAAATGCACTGAGTTGATTAAGAATCCTTTGAGGAACAACAGAAAAATCACGGTAACATCCCCTCCTGTTCCCAGTGTTTAACCAACTCCACTCACCATCTCTGTGCTCGAACATTCTTTTTTTAAATCCCCACTACAAGTTTGAGAAGTGAAATGTCAACTTCAGGAATGTGGAACAGAAAGAAAAGTCACTTGCTGTAGATCGCATTGTTCGGGCGGGGACACATCATTCAAAGAAAATCAGACTGTATTGGCCTTTGTTTAAAGTGGAGCATTATGCAGGTAAGGATTGTGTACACAATTTTGTTGCGGACTTTTTTTTTTTATTACACAGACTAATTTGATATTGTCCTGGGAAGCCGTCCCTTTGAATATTCAACAAAAGCAACAATGCGCTGGAGAGAGAATTTATGCTCAGGGACAGCTATCACCTGGTCCCCTTCATCACACGTTTACGGAGAGATGCTCGATGCTTCCAGTCTCATTAAGCTATTTATTCATTGGAATAAATGATTTTAATGTACTGCATTAAGGTTATGCCACACTGAACTGTTAAGAAAATCCATCTTACTGTACACATGTTGACGCTTGCAGCCAAATTAATGCCTTTATTACCGCCTCAGTGGTTGAACGGACACCGCGTGCGGAGTGATCACACCTGTCTTCCTTCCCTTCCCATCCCGGGTCACTTCTCGATAGAGTTTCGATCACCCCACCGACGTGGCATCCGTGCACATATGCGCCCCCCCCCCATTTTGCGTAAGCTCGTGAGGTTCAGGTGCCGCTCTTCCCAGCCCCTCCCCCCCTTCTCCACCAGCAACTGTGGGGCCATGCCCCTCCCCGGATCCTTCAAGATGCTGTTGGCAAGTTGCAAAGACAGGAAGATAATATCTTTCCTGAGGATGGAAGGCAGTTCTAATAAAAAGCTGTCATTCACAAATCCAGATCCACTGTCACACGATATGCATTTTAAAGACCATATGAACTGTTAAGTGGTTCAATATGGGCAGCCTGCATGGTTATTACAGCTCGGAGATTTTTAGTGGTGAGAAAAGGGGATGTGGGGCCGATTACAGCCTTGGCAGAGGAAAAGTTTGGGGTTCTGCAAAGAAATATGGCACCTGGGCTCCGTTACATCCCAGTTGTCTGCCCTGCACCTGCTTGAGGAGCCTTCCCCGAGGAGGGGAGCTTGTAGGCGCATGTACATATGCAGGGAAAACACGGGACGGTCATCCTTAACGATCGAGCAAATACTTGAAAACTGCAAGCCGCTCCGGGTGACAGAGTCACCATCTGAAGGCAGCAGATGGGGATTCAGAACAGCACTTTGCAAGGGGAAGGTTCAGTGGGGCTTGGTGTGCGGCATCTTAACTCTGGAGAGGAGGAGGAGGACGAGAGACCCGTTCGCACCAGGGCCGGGATGAGGCCTGGGAGGTCGGCACCCTCCCCAGTCTGTCCGTCCGAGAGGCCGCCGGCCTTCTGCCCCGAGAGATCACTGGGACATCCGTGATTGACGTTTGATTCTAGTGCCTGCTCATACAGATGAGATCACCAGGGCCCAATCAGGAACGCAGGCTTTGAAATTTAAGGAAGAAAAATACATTCTTTGGGAGAAAGCAAATGCAGAAAATTGTAGACAATTATTCTGGGCTTCTTTTAGACTGTGCGGAAATAATTAGCCCATCACACTCAACCCAGCAGTTTACGATAAACGAAAACATCCACTTAGCGAGAATTTTTAGTTTTAGAAGAGGAGAAATAACGTGAGGAGAAAGTGTGCCACCCCCGCCCCCCACCATTTGTTTTGTTTCCTGAGAAGGAAAACGGCCAGAGATCATTCCTGCCAAGGGCACCGGTGGGTGTTGCTGCGGCACACGAGGGTGGGGTCCACCGGGAGGGCGGAGGCGGCGAGCCTCTCTGCCCTCTGCCTCGTTCTCGGTGCGCAGCACCTGGCTTCTCCACCTCGGCCCCTGGGGTGGCCTGTCCCAGACCCTTGTTGTCACGGGGCCCCATCTTTGTCCCAGTGAGTGCTCAGGGCTGCGCACGACTTGTAAGCAGCTGTTTGTCCCCTTGAGAAAGCGAGCTTGCCTTTCTTACTCACCACAGCATCTATCCTGCCTGATTCCAATGCCCAGCACATAGTAGGTGCTTCACCAATGTTGGTGGAATGAATATCTGACTTGATTTGAGGAACATGTGGAATGCACGTTGGCAGAGTGTCTCTGGTTACGTAGGTCAGGACTTCTCACTGGGCCCAGGGGATCCACAAATTGGGGGGGTGCTATTGGCATCGACTGGGGGCCGGGGATGCTGCTGAACACCCTGCAGGACACAAGGCGGTCCCCATGGCAGACAGTGTTCCGGCCAAAATGTTGGGCGTGCCAGCTTTGAGAAACCCAGTCAAGATCATGAGATCTCGGGTCATTTTTCTTCCTTTTCATTGCCTCTTTTTTTTTTTAATTTTATTTTATTATGTTATGTTAGTCACCATACAATACATCATTAGTTTTTGATGTAGTGTTCCACGATTCATTGTTTTCATATAACACCCAGTGCTCCATGCAGTACGTGCCCTCCTTAATACCCATCACCAGGCTAACCCATCCCCCCACCCCCCTCCCCTCTAGAACCCTCAGTTTGTTTCTCAGAGTCCATAGTCTCTCATGGTTCGTCTCCCCCTCCGATTTCCCCCCTTCATTGTGTCAATTTCCCAAATTCTCTGACATAATTTTGTAATTAAAAATTACTTATTAAAGAGGGATTTTTAATTAGGACAAACTGGGAATAAAGAAGCAGGGGCTCTCAGGAGTGGCCTGGTCACAGCTCACTGCTCCCACCTGCCTAGTTTGGGTCCCTGGGGAAATTTCTGGTGCCAGTCTAAATATCTGCACATGCCCTCGGGCCTCAGAATCCTAGAAAGCTCAGATAATGTTCTAGAAAACACCCTTGAGATATGCCCACTCTGTGATCTGCTAGGTAAGTGAGCCCAGGAAAGCAGAAATGTACCCAAATGGACAGACTCAGCATCATTTAGGGCGAGGGGCCAAGCTGCTATATTGCTGCGTTGTGGGGTCTCAAGGCCATCGGCTGGACTGGGCCGGGTCTGGGGTGAGAGCAGAACACACTAGACAGGACCCTGGCAGCAGACGGAGGTCTGGGACAGCCGATTCTCACCAGTGCCCCGTCATCCGTTCTGCTGACACGCTGAATTGGCTAAGGGACATGGTCTGGGCTGCAGGTGCACCCCTGTGCCTCTAAATGCCATTCCTGCAGCCTTTCGGGGGAATCGCCATTTGGTGTGCGGGGCTCTGGGATTACCTGAGCAGAGGCTCTTTCTTGGACAGCAAAGAGGTGTGTCTCATACCCTTCCGTGCTACTTCCAGGGAGGCTCCCTGGTTTTGGATATTTGTGCTTGGGTAGTAAGACTCTCCCCCTTAGGTAATATACGGAGAATGATCCTTAGGTAAAAATAATAATAATAATAATAACAATGGGAAACTGTATTTCCACATTGGCACATTGTCCTCTGAGGACGCAGTCTGTCCCTAATTGGCGGCCCCGTTTCCAATTTGCCCTGGCTGGGCAGCTTTCCTACGGCATGCCCTGGGGTGCACGGCGCTGGCTGCCGGGGAAGCTGCCGCCCTGGGGGACTTTGTTTCTGCCGGGCACCTTTCCCTCTCCCTGCACCGAGCGGAAAGGTAATTATGGGCAAATGGAGGAAAACGGCTCTCGGTGACCAGCGCAGAGGCAGACACACAGTCAACAGGGATCAGGGGGCACGGGTGGGCTGTGTTGTTAATTCAACTCCCCTGACTTCTCATCTTTGGACTCAAAAGACATTTTCCCGTGCTGTTAAATTTGACATTTTCAAAGGACCTGGGACTGTTGTTCAAAGCACTCACCAGAAACCCACTACGGCACATTTATTTCATGGGGGAGGAACACTTGCCCCCCACGGTTCTCTTAGAAATGTCAAATGCATTAGCCCTGCTTTCTTCCCCACGCTGTTTTCCTGTGTCACCGGACTCAGGAGTAACCAGCTGACCAACACAAAGGCCCCTCAGTGCAGGAGGAAAGTGCAGGTGCGCCCCCTGCTCCCCGGGAGCGGCTGGCCCAGCATGCCCTCCGCACCCACCCCACGAACAGGGCCGGAAGCATGGGGTCGGCGGCACATTCACCACCTGCTGGGCCCGGTCTGTGATTAGTGCTGTTTATTTCACTTCTGATGTCCTTCTGAGTCCCTTCCCACTAAGTCCCTGTAGGAATATCCTTTTTATTACCTCATTTGACCGAGAGCTTTTGCCGGATTCTGCAGTGAAGTCGGTGACACTGACCATACCGTTTCATGGGTCCCCCCGTGGGCTGGGGAGCAGAGCCCTGTCTTCTGTTCCCCGTGAAGAAGTCTGAGATGGGCCCTATGTTCGCAGAGAGAAAAGTAGGACAAGCCTCTGGTCTCCCATCGGTGTGGGGGGCCCATGGGTGGTCTCCTGACCAAGGGTTTGATGCCCAGGTAATCAGCCACCAGCCCTCTGACTTGAGGACCCCCGGGCATTGGTACAGTTAAACCTGGAAGCTTTAACTGACAGCAGGAAGGAACATCCTGAAACAAGATGTTCTCACGAAAGGAATTCTGAATTGCTGCCCGGCCCGGAAGTCTCTATGGAGCACATCCATCACTCAGAAGACGTTCCGTGAGCAGCTACTGCAGCCGAGCCCCATGCTAGGCGTCGGCCGCCCAGCCGTGAGCGGCAAAGGCCCACGGCCCAGCCGAGCCAGCGAGGGTTGCGGAGGGGCTCCCTGGCCGTGTGCCCGGTCACTCCCAGCCTCAAACTCCCTCCATTGTACCAGGGGAAAAAGAGTGTGTAGTTTGTCGGGTTCTTCTGGGATTAAATAAGATAATTCATGTATTGAGCTGAGCATGATGCCAGGGATAAGTGCTCAATAATTAATAATAATGATCAACACCACCAACGGCAAATGCCAATATTTATTAAATCCTTGCATGTCCCGGGCACGGATCCAAGCAACACTTGTATCAGTGCATACGATGTTCAGAGTACGCAGATGCTCATGCCCTGTACACAGTAGGAGGATGTTGGGCCCGGAGAGGTTAAGGAAGTTGCCCAAGGTTCCGCAGCTATCAGGTAGCCGAGCTCAGATTCAAAACGAGCCTGTCTAAACCCAGGGATGGTGCGGCTGACCATCACACGCAGCCTCAGTGGCTTCCAACGCCTCCACCAAGACAGGCGTGGGCTCCACCTTCGCAGAGCTCGGTGGGTCTGTCAGGCACCTGGCAGAGAGGTAGCCCCCTTCATGCACGAGATGGTCACCACAGTAAGGATGATTTCTCCTGTCTCACTGTATTACTATAATCTGCTGACCTTAGTCCTGTGTATGTGTCACATACATAATGTAAAATACGTACGTACATCACTGCACCGTCATCGTGCTGGATCACCTAGAACGGCGCTGGGTGTTTGACACATGTGAGGAAGGAGACGGGTCATCTCGCCGGGAGGGACTCAGAGGCCATGTGGGTTTACATCTCTGATGGAGCCGGCGCTTCCTAGAGGAAATTCCTCTAGGCCCCCCACCCCACCCTGCGCGTTTGACCTCTGTCCCCCTCCATCTTCAGAGGAGTCCTTCCTCCCCTGACGGCCTCTTTCTCCGTGTTAAGGCTCAGCTCAAGCATTTACTCCCCGTCGAAGGCTGTCCCGCCCCCGTCTGCTCTCTTGGGAGAGGGAGGATGCAGCCCAGTTCTGGGAATGGCTTCACTTCCGTAACGGAAGACTTTGCCGAGTCCTGGAGAGACGTGGCCTTCTCAACATCTTCCGTGCCTGCACCTTGATAGAGACACGGAGATACAGAGGGGAGGATGTCTCTGTCCTCTGCACACTACCCTAAGAAGGAGCCAGGTACCTGGCAGCACCTGTCTGAGGAAGGTAATGGGGAGGGGTGAGGACCGCGGCAAAGTGGTAGGTGTGCCTCCCCCGGCCCAACCAGTCTCAGCGGTCAGGTCAGGCCCTGCCCCTCCCAGTGAGTTGCTGAGCCAGACCTACCACGCCTGCCAACTTCTCAAAAGGAGTCACATCCAGATTTTTATGTGAAATCTTTCCATTTTTTAAATGTCAGGAAGTTTCATATTAAAATACAAAGAAAGCTCCCCAGCTGCCATATAGGCCAAATCAGACACTTGTGTGGTTTGGATCTCTGCAGCCCCTGGACTGTGGGCACCCACAGCCCCACCTCGGGCCTTCCTATATGCCCACCATGTTCTAGAACTTCTCAGGGGCCCGAGCCACCTGCCTGGTTGCCAAGCCATGGACCCCAAGCCCAGCAGACAGACTCTCTGGAAAGCAAGGAAGTGTAGCCTCTAGATCAGATGCTGGCTTCTCCTCTCTGGAAGCTGGGCCTTTGGGGAGCCTCTGGGCGTCCTCCTTCCCCTTCTCAAGCCCTCACCCCTTCCGAGGCCAGAAATCTCCAGGCTTTGTAATAGTTTCTGGGAACCATCACTGGATCGGTGGTTCTGAACCCCAGAGAAAAAGATTTGACCACTTAATCCCAAAAGATGGACATTTGTTATCCTATAAATTTTATATGGGAGCTACTGTATTACTGTTACTTAGTAAAAACACACAATGGGTGTGTTAAAGGGTGAGAAAAAATAAACTTTTTTTAAAATTTATTAGCAGCACAAGAACATTTGTGCTCATATATATGGCATTATTCATTCATATATGGTGTTATTAATAACATTATGAATTCCAAACATTCAATTTGTAAAGATCTTGCTAACTCTGTTACTGTATTATGATCTCAAGACACAGTAATCACTTAGAATGAGCCCCATCACTAATGAGAGTGAGGATAGATCCATATTTCACTTAGTCTTACTAATTTCAGATGTTTTGGATGATTTCAGCAGATCTACTTACGTCCTCTGTGGTCTTTCACCTCATAATGTGACAGGTTGGATTAGGACTAGAAGCAGGACCACCATATCTGGCCCTCTGCTTGTTTTTGTAAATAAAGTTTTATCAGCACACAGCCACACCTGATCGTTAGGTATCCTTTGTGGCTGCTTTCACATACAAGCAGAGTTGAGGAGTTGAGACAGAAACCATATGGCTCTCAAAGCCTAAGATATTTACTAGCTGGGCCTTCCCAGAAAAAGTAGTGTTTCCCAAACACAGGACGCCCCATCCCAGAACCGCCAGGGGCCTTTGTTGACGATCCAGATCCAGATCCCAACTCCTCCTTTGGAGATCTGGCAGGCAGGGACCCAGAGTCTGTATTTTAATGAGCTCCTTGGGTCATTGTGATGGGCAAGAGTGGGCTTAGGAAGAATCTAGAAAATACTCTGGTCTCTCGATGACATCCCCCCCCGATAGTAATAATGGCCAGTGAGCTCTCAGACCTGTGAGGCTGAGGGCTGAGAGATCGTTTCTCAAGCCCACCTGGCTAGTGTTCCTCCAGGTACACCTGTTCTTAGACCATCTACGCACCTGGGGTGGTCGCAGCAGGGGCACGTCCTGCCCCCCACCCCCACTGACCTGCTACGGAATCTGTTCAGTGTCTGAGCCACAGACAGGCTGTGGGGGAATGTCCACACCGCACGCAGACTTGGAATGACCTGACTTCTTGCTGGCTCCCTCCACAGCCTTGGCCTTTCCAAGTTTTCCAGGCTCAGAGCCCTGAGGTCTGGGCAAAGGCACCTATAACCCCATGTCAGCCTTGGGACGGGACTGGATGCCCCTGTAGCTCAGAAGGTGTGACAGATGTCTGGTGGTTTTTGTGATACGCTTTTTAATACTACTTGAATCTTTATGGGAAAATTATTTCAATGAAAATATTTCTTTAAATAAAGAGGAAGTAGGAAGTCTATAAAAATGAGGCCTCTTCTGGGGATGTTTCCTTTGGGAGGCGGGAGGCGAAGGAGGCTCCTTGGAGGCTGCCAGGATCCTTCTCTCCACCCAGGTAGGGGTTTCTGTGGTGGGTTCACTGTGAAAACCCATCCAACTGTACACTTGTGATTTCTGAGCTTTTCTGCATGGATTACATGCTTTCCTAAACACATAGATTTTTTAGGACAGGCTTTCGAGGGCAGGCTCAAGGTGACCTGGAGTCACCTTAGAGGGCTGATGAGATGGAGCTTAAAACCTGTGTCCCGTTCCTGGGTGAGGCCCCTGTGCTGCGAACTGGGACTTTTCATAAATCCTGCCACTTTCTTCAGAATGATGTAGTCACACTGCATTGTATTTATATATTTTTTTTTGTTTAAAGTGTTGGTGTATGAGATAGAAGCATTTAAGTTACGTTAGAGTGTTTGTTAGAAAAATAAATAATTTCCCCCTGGGTAGGGACCCCATGTCTTCCTGGCGTCTGTGTCGTCCACGCCTAGCAAAGCACCTGCACACGCCCTGGGAAGGAAAGGAGCTGTTGAGTGAACTGGGGGCTCACGTGTGGGCTGGAGAAGTCAGGGCTGAGGGGTGAGCATGGGAACTGCTGAAGGCGGGTCGTCGGGGCACGAGCTTCCGGTGTTTCTGAGGGGCTTGCTGGCTGTTCTCATTCACAGGGACTTCCGTTCTCACAGTGGTACCAGGTGAGTGTGGAAGTATATCAGTCTTGGCCATCTCTTGGAACTGGTGATGTCCCTTGATAAGACCTGATTTTGCATGAGGTTAGATTTACATTCCGGATTTTTTACAACTTAGAAGGAGAAGCAGTGATGTTCTTCAGAGTGATATTTGCACACACAAAAGGAGAATAAGAACAAGACTGGAATAATGTGATTTGAGACTTACCACCTATAAGGGTAACAGGAGCAGGATGCACCTTGCGTTAGTCATGGTTCGCAGGAGAAGCAGAACCAGCAGGTTTGTGTGTGATGGAGAATTGTGCTTTCAGGAAACAGCTCACAGGCTTGTGAGGCTGGCAAGTCTGAAATTGGCAGAGCAGGAGGCAGGCTGCAGACCCAGGGAAGAGCTAGAATGCCGTCCACTGGCAGAATTCTCTCTTCTTCGGGGCCCCTCCGTCTTTTTTCTGTAAAGACTTCAAGTGATGAGATGCGGCCCACCCACATTATGGAGGGCCATCTCCTTTGTTCAGAGTCTGCAGACTTAAATATTAACTTCATCCCCAAAAGACCTCCAGCCGCCTGTAGATTGGTGTTTAACCAAGTATCTGGGTGCCCCTGGGCTACATGAGTTGACACATAATATTAACCTTCACAGACCCAGTGTCCCTTTCATGGCTTCACTGATGGGCACCATTGGGAGAACCACCTGCCTCTCGAGAGAAGCAGGCAGCGAAGTTCTCCGTGAGCCCCTGCAGCTTGATGTAGTAGAATGAATCTCACCCACTTGGTTGGGAGAGAGTTGCGCCTGCCATTCGTTGCTGTCTGCCCTGTAGCTTCTTTGGAGAGTAAGCTGTGCAGATGCCCTTCCTCCTCGAGCCCTGCTTCCTCTTGGGACTAATGCACTTTGGGAGGATTGGCACCGAGGAGACCCACCATGCCCCCAAGCAGTGACCCCGATGGGCTTCTCCGTATGCAGGAGAAACATGCCTCACTGGGGCTAGACACTCAGGCCTTGGGCCAGCAGGATGCAGCTGAGAGGGAATTCATTCTGACATATTTCTGGGGCATCGTACATTCTGTCCTGATGTACTCAGACACAAGTTCCAGAGAAACAGTGGATTTGGACATGTTCCTGATTACCATTCCTGCCAGCTCTCAGACAGGTTTGGAAGCTGTCCATTTTCTGGTTTGGTTTTCTTGTCATGAACTTGTTGCACGTACTTTTGTTTGCAAGTGAGCCCTGGAGCTGTGGCCACGGCCCCTGAGCGGGGTGGTTTTGGTTGGTGAGGTCAACGCATCTGAGTCACGCAGCGAGGACATTCGAGACGGTTTCTCACCCACCCTGGGTCCTAACCAGACCGCCTCAGCTCAGCCGTCACCCCTGAGCCAGGAGGTGCAGGAGATCAGGGTCCACTGTTGGACTTTGGGCCCCAATCCCTTTCCCTTCCCTCTACCCACTGGCCTTTCTTCTGAACAGGGGAGAGGGGCCACATTTGTGTCTCAGTCGTTTAGCCTTGTGCACGCAGGGAGGAGCCTTCCCTCCAGTCCATGACTTCCTCATTTCGGGGAAAAATACTTTACTGGCCCTAGCCATTGGGTGTCCCTCCAATCACACCCGTGGTTGTAAGCAGCATGCCCAGAATGGAGCACGCAACTGCAGACCCCAAAACAGAGCCCCCCCTGACACCATCGGGGAGCAAGGCCCAGCCTGGTGTGGCGGCCTCCCGTAGGCCCCCGTGGGCGTCCATTCTGGTATCTCTAGCCTGTGCAGCCTCTTGTCACGGGGACGTCACACTGGGCTTGACCGCCTTACATGTGTTGTAAACTGACCCCCAATCTTTATTCATGCTAAGTTCTTCAAAGACCAGGCTCTTCAAACAGGATCTTTAATTATTTAAAACAATAACAACAACAACAAAGAGCCTGTCGTTTTTTTAAAAAATTATTAATGGAAAATTTCAAACATGTTCACAAGTAGAGGGAATAGCATCCCCAACCCCAAGACCCTCTCCTACCTTCTCTCCACCAACATGGATTCCTTTGCATCCGTGCCCCAAACAGCCTGTCTTCCTTCCTAGAAGGAAGGGGCATCGCTGTGGGAACTGGCGGGGGCCAGCGTGCCCCTCACTCACATCTGACATTCAGCACTGAGCATCACCAGCTTGTAAGTGGGATTCTTAACTGCTCTTTTGTTTAGGACCTGCTTGCATGGGTGCTGTTGTGTTGGAGAGACTGCACGTGCCCTCAGGGCGCAGGGACAGGGTGTGGCCTTCCAGGCAGGGGCTGAGGGCTCGCGGGTGACCTGTGCTACTCAGGGTGCAGGAGTGGAGAGCACACAGGGCGTCCCCCAAGCCCAGTGGTTGTCATGTGGTGGTTCCTCTGGGGACCTCACTGGACGGCTGCCTTCTGGATGTGAAGGGTGGAGTGAGGGTTTGCTGGGGTCCCTCTCACCTGCGAGGCTGGAAACCTCCCCAGATGTCGGCCTTCATTACTTAGCTCTTTAGTGCAGAATGGATTTTTATCCTAATGAATATTTGCATAGAGCTTTAGTCTGAAAGCTCACGTTTGTCTTACCTGAAGTATTAGACCAATTTACAGATCAAAAAACAGGGTTCAGCATTGTTCCAACTGCTCACCATAGTGGAATCTGTTGCAGAAAATCCTTTTTCCCCCCTTTCTTACTTATTTACAGATCCACAGATTTACTCAGGACAAGTAATCTACCCAACGAAAGGCTCATTTCCCAGGCTCCTTTCCAGCTAGCTGTCACCACACAACTAAGTTCTGACCCAGTGCATTTACATGGGATTATTGGGGGGACTTCTGGAAAAAAATTTTTGGTGCAAACTCTCCCTTCTGCCTCTCCCTCAACCTTCTTCCTTCCTCCTTTTTTCTGTGTGGACCACAGAAGTGATGGCTGGAGGTCCAGCAGCTCCCTTGGACCACGAGGTAACCTTGAAGGTAGAAGCCACAGGCATACAGACCAGAGAAGTAGAGGTAGGCTGGGTCTACACCATCCTGCTGACCACTGTAATCCTTCTGGATTGCCAACTGGGCTTCATTTACATGAGCAACTATCTTTATGAGTTTGAGGTAGTGTCTGTGTGAACAGTTGATCCTAATCCTAGTGAAGCTTTTCACGTTGCATGACTTTCATTCTTTTTGGACGTGATGCATGGGGGGGGGTGTACTGCTCCCAGTTGCTGTCATTGGGGTGACATCATCCTCTGAGGTATGTCCCCAGAAGTCAGGACACTCTGGAAAGTGACCACCTTTCCCCCCACCTATACGTGGGTGCCGAGCCTCCACACACATCATCTCGTGGGAAACGTGTAAGCTGGACTCAGAGAAAAAGAAGGGGTCCTCTTGCTCCTTGCCTACTCATGCCCGTACCTCAGGGTGTGTCCTTCTCTGAGTTATTCTCCCGGTGGCCGTGCGTCCCCGTGGGCTGCGTTCACTGCGCACGTTCCCCAGTCCGCATCTTCCCGCCGGCAGCTCGTGCTCATGCTCCTGATATCTCACGGGACCCTGCTTCTCTACACATACAGACCCTAAGTTGCCTTTATTCCTAAACCCAAGGGGCAAACGGGAAAGCACCATCACTGACTTTGGAAAGCCCCCCCCCCCTTTGTCTAAATACAACAACAAAAAGTCTGGCAGGACGCAGATGATCAGGAAAAATCTAGAAACTGCCATGTGTGATTTCCAGCTCGTGTAAATATCTCCTCGTGTTATTCTTAATTAATTATTTTATTGAAGCAATTAGGTGACTGACAACCTCAGTTAAGTGGTAACAAGAAGACCATGTCTTTTCACACGCTACCGATCAGACGGTGCGGCTGCGCGTCCCCGGGGCTGGTGCCGGGCGAGGCGCTGGGGGCAGACGGGCCAGCGAAGCCAGCAGGCAGGGCCCTGGGCCGTGCCCCCCACCCCGCCACCCGCCACCTGTTCGCGCCCGGCACCCCCCGCGGGAAAGAGGCTCCTGCACCCCCCGCCCCCATCCTTCCGCTTCTCTTCTCTTTGTTTTAATTTCCAGAAACAGGACAGCTGCTGTAGTCCGAACATGGCGCTTCTCCGGGAAGCTGGGTTAATTTGTCTAATTTTACACCTTTCACTCTGTTCCACGTGGTTGAGTGCTTTCCGTCAGGGCGTCAGAGAAATTTCATGCTTCTTGCCTCTTCCGAAACAGCCAGTGGTGTTCAGAGTGGCCAGTGCACCTGGCTCAGCCCCGGGGCTTCGGGACGTAAGGGGGATTATGACAGCTGGCGGGGGGGCGGTTGGGGGGTTGGGTGTTCCCGACGTTGCTCAGACCAAGGGACGGAGACCACACATGGGCAGGGGGCTCAGGTGGAAATGGCACTGTTTTCTTTCAGTCAGATTTCCCCTTCATCCAAGGCATTTCTTCGGGAAAATGCTGAACACCCAGGGTTTTCAGAGATTTGGAGGCAGGGTGGCTATTTTGTCCTTTCAAAGAAGAACGTTGTTAAGAAAAGCGCGCATTATTGTCCCTGATGTTGCTAATACCCTCGTCTCAACACCCCTCTGGCCTGGTTTTGTGTGTGGGGCCTCGAGATTACACTGACAGCTGTCAGCCATGCTGGCTTCTCGCCCCTGCCCTCCCGCCTCTCAGCAGCCACGGCCAGCCCCCTTCTCCCCTGCCTGGTCCGTGAGCTGCCGTGCCCCTCCCACACCATGCGTGGCTGGGACAGGCTCCAGAAACCACGCATCCCCGTGGCACGGAGGCTTCACGGCGTGGCGACGGCTCTTCATCTAGGAGATGGACCCGGTGCCCACTTATCATTTGGGGGCCGGGGCTCCCCTCGCTCTCGTAAAGAACAAGAATGAGGGAACCACTCACAGAGTTGGTGTGGTAGGACCGCACACGGGCCAGCCACGGCCCTGGTCCCCCGCGTTCACGTCATTCAGCTAGTAGGTATCCTCACATCTGCAACAGAGGGGAAAATAAAACCATGGCTGAAATAGGAATTTAATCCATGGGTCTCTGCAACAGGTCTTTTCCATGATAAGTATTGAGACGAGGCCCAGCAAAAAATAAAGTTGTACACTGTTGACCACTTGTCACTTGTCACTTATATCCTGCCCTGGGTTTGTAGCAAATCTTCCAAATCTTTATCTGGAGAAAAGACCTTGCCCTTTACTTCTAGGGTTTTAGGGGTTTCCAGACACGGGGATGTGGTTCCCTTGGCAGTGGGGAGTGCACAGGAGGTAGACTGGTTCCTGGATTCATGCAGGGGCTGATCTGGGAAACCCATGGTGCCATGGCTGAAGGGGGGGCCTGCCCTGGGGGGAGCGGGTGCCCTGGGGGACACACACCCTTTGTTTACTGTCAGAAGACAAATGTCATGTATTGGGAGGGGCCCTGAGAACAATGACACGGAGGGGGTGCCATTGTATGCTAGGGGGCCACGGCCAGCCTCTCTGATCAGAGGAGATCTGAGCTGAGACTGGATGCTGTCCAGGAGCCAGCCTGCAGGAGACAGCGAAGGAACGTTCCAGCAAAGGGATGGGAAGGAGTGCTGAAGGCACAGTGTCCGCTCCAACAGCTGCAAGACGGAGCAGAGCGGGCGGCTTAAACACAGATGTTTATAGAGGCTGGAAGTCGCAGATCAGGGTGCCAGCCAGTGTGGTTCCTGGTGGGGCCCAGTGCCCGGCCTGTAGCCGCCCACCCTGGCTGTGTCCTCGCGTGGGAGGGGGTGGCGGTGTCTTCCTCTGTTTTTAAGGGCACTCATCCCATCACGGGGCCCCATCCCCATGACCTCGTCGCACCCGAATTATCTCCCATCACTGGCGCTTCAGCAGGGGAAATGTGGAGGACACAAGTGACCAGCCCTTAGCCGCCAGTCCCAGACGCCGCCTGGTTTGCCAGTAACGTCCCGTTTATTCCTGGACCCTGTCCCCTCCGCCTGGATACACGTGAGACAGACATGGCCCACTGCGCTCGCTCACAAAGGGGTGCCCCTCCCAGGCATCTGAGAGATCCTATGAAGACGCTCAGAGCAAACGGTCGTTGTCATCACCAACACTTCTCCCCCTTTCTAGAAGGTTCTTCCCCCAGTTCCTCACATGGCTATTCTGCCTCACTATGTCGGGACGCCACTGGAACGGCCACTCCCTCGAAACACCATCCCTGTGTGTCTGCCTGGTGTGAACGCACCTCCCCCCCCCGCCCCGCGCGCTCCGCCATGCACCCACCTCCTGCGCTCACTGCCCCCCGCCTGTGCGGGGGTGTCCCTCACCTGGTTGCTGGCCGCCCCAGAGAGCGGGGCCCAGCTGCCCTGGCTCAGCACGGCTACACTCTTCTTCATGGCTCATGAATGGCGGTGGGATTGGGCTCAACCCTTTGACAATGGTTTGCTGTCTTTTCACAAAGCTGAACATAAACTTCTTTATGAAGTCTCTCCAGAAACTCTACCCCCGGATCTATTCCCAAGAGAAAAGAGTGCGTATGTCACAATAAAAAATAAGAAAAAAAAAGGTGCAGGAAAGTTCACAGAAGCTTTATGCTTCCTGGCTCCAGACCGGAAGCTGCCTGAGAGCACATACCTAGGAAAATGGGTCAAGAGGCCACAGCATATTCCCGCAGTGTCCCACGGCACAGTGACGGTGGGAAGGCGTCATCACGATGTAGATGACCGTCACAGACGTGCTGAGCCAAAGGGGCCGGACTCAAAGGGTGCCCGCCATGTCCTTCCACTTACGGGAGGCTTATGACTAGGCCAGGCTGATTGTATTGGTTTCTTACGGCTGCTGTAACAAATTATCACACGCTCAGAGGCTGAAACAACATACACGTGTTCTCTTGCATTTCTGGAGGTCAGGTGTCTGCATGGGCCAGCAGGGGAGAGTCCATTTCCTGGCCATTCCCAGCTTGTGGGGACGCCTGCCCTCCTTGCCGTGGCCCCATGTCACCCTGTCCCTGTCCCCTGCCGCCATCAGCACATGTCCTTCTCTGACGCTCACCCTCCCGCCTCCCTCTTACCAGGGCCCTGTGATGACACGGGACTCACCCAGAACCCTGGATACCCTCCCCCTCCACGTCCTAACGGCCTCTGCAAAGCCCCTTTGTCAGGAAGCCACATCAGGACAGGATCCAGGGATTGGGACGTGGACATCGTGGGGGGTCATTATCCTGCCCACCACACTGATCGACGACAGCAGAATGGTGGGCTCCCGGGGGGTGGCATGGCTTGTGACTGGACATGGGGACTATTCCGGGCCACCGGCGTCTGTGTCGATCTGAACGTCAGGACAGTTCGCATGGGCGTGCACGTACGTAAGAACTGCTCAGGCCGCACCCAGGAGCCATGCCCTCCGCTGTGTGTCTCTTCCCTCTGTGGCAATTCAGAAAGAAGACAGAAGCTAAGTCAGCCTTCCTCCTGATACTGCGCCTTCCATGTGGAGCTCACACCCCCGTGCTTGGCAGGGCGAACAAGGAAATACCCACGTTCTGGTGTTCATTCACAGCATGGCGACGTCTCGGCACCCTGTGGGAGCTGGAGGTCAGGGCACAGGGCGGGTGGCAAGATGTTGCCAAATGGCCCCTCGGGTTCCATTTTGGTCTGTGTGCAGTGCGCATGGAAGGAGCATGCCCTGGGAGAGGAGCGTAACTTACTGTTAACAGGGCCCCTGACAGTCTTCACAGCGGGCCTTCTACGCAGGTCTGGGATGGAAGCTCTTTGCAATCATCAGTACCCCAGCCCTCGCTGGTCTTCAAGGAGCCCAGCCAGTGGCTGCCAGAGGGATGGATGGGCCCATGGGACCGGGGTTCCACATGGAGGACCACATTCTTTTGGAGACACTGACTCTCATAGGCTTCTTCACTTGAAAGCTCTGGAAATTGAGCAGCTTAGAAAACTGCCAATAATTCTGCCAAAAGGAAAGCACCAGCATCTTCAAGACGCTTTCGCCTTCCAAGGCCCAGCGTGGGCTGGGACAGACGTGGAGGACTGCTCAGCTCCATCCCGTGGCTTAGACCAGAGCTGCTGCCCCTGCAGCAGTGGTGAGGGCTCACGGCCAGTGGGGCAGTGTCCCTGAGCTTGAGCTTCTCCCTCATTTGGTACCAGAATCAGAACCACCATATAAACATCAAAACAGCTGGGACTCAGAGAGAGACACGCAACACCCCCGTAACACTCTTTAAATAACTACAACATTAAAAGGGGTTCCCTCCCTCTGCAGAAGGAACCAAAATGTGTTCTTCACAGATAAATATTTCAGACCAGACCAACTCATCTGGAGCAAACGGTACCTTTTAAAGATGCAAATTGAAAATTAAACATCAAAACCCGAGGGTTCACTGGGGCCACCAGGAGCAGCTTAGATGCTCTTCAGAGCTGGTACACGTTGGAAGTCTGGCCCACGGCCCCTACGGACGGGCCTGCAGTGAATCTGACTTTGTATCGTTGTTTCACTTTGTGTGTTTTCAGATTGAGAACTCTCAAGCATATCTTGAGCAGGTGGAAGCTGCTGTATATGAGAGAAGGAGTCCCCAAAATCATTTTAGAAAGATTTTGGCACTGTTCTTTCACCCTGCAACTTCACTTTGGCCAGAAAATGTCATTTAATTCTTAATATTCCCATTTTAGAAACTCTGAAAGGGGATCAGTCACAGCTCCAAAGATACAACATTCAGTGGCTAAGAATACTCAGTGTTTCAGAAAACTGATAATCATCATTATGCTCAGGGGCTCACAGCACCACACCATCCTTGATCAGACCCAACGGTGAGTATAATTTCACCACTTTTCCCAGATGAGAACTAGGGAGCTCAGGGGAGGGAAGTGATTTGCTCAAAGCCACACAGCTCAGGGTTCAGCGGGGATCTGAACCAGTCCATCTACATCCTGAGAACAGCCAGCTGTATCTCAGGAGTGTTGGCTTTTTGTTCTGAGACAGAGAGGCTGGAGTTGTAGGAAAGCCCAGTGACACTTTAATGCCTTTCCTGTAAGTTATTAGGGAAAAGAAGAATATCTTGTGATCATACATCCACCCATCCATCCATCCACTCACCCTCCACTCATCCATCCATCCATCTGTCCATCTGTCCATCCGTCCATCTGTCCATCTTTCCATCTGTCCAATATCCACTCAACCACCTATCCACTCATCCTCCCATCCATCCATCCATCCATCCATCCATCCCTCCATCCATTCATCCATCCTTCCATCCATCCACCCATATCCATCTCTCTCTCCATCCATCCATCCATCTATCCACCCACTCATCCATCCACCCATCCATCTGTTCATTCACCCACTCATCCATCTGTCCATCTACCTACCCATGCATGTAACCATCCATCCTTCCTAGATATTGGGGATTCCAGGACCAATGAAGCTGATGAGGTCCCTGCTTTCATGGATCTGATGTTCTTCTTCACCATCCTATACTGTCATCAAAATGGGGAACCCTGTCATGTCCTCATGAAGACCCCCAAGCACCACCTCTGGCTTCATGTGGTGAGTCTGATTTCAGAACTGCGTTAGTCATGACCTCATGCAAGGAAAAGCTGCATTTATAGATGTGAAGACCTCAGCAGAGACTGTGCCTGGATAATTGCCTGGCACAACCTCAAATGAGACCTTCTCATCTTCTTTATTTTAGTTTTCAAATGGGCAGCATTCCCACAGGGCCAGGCGGCCCAGCTTCAACACGGAGGCTCAGCTGCCAGCCGGGCTGCACCGTGTCACCGGTTCAGAGATGCCGCCACATTGGCCCGCCATATGCTCTGCAACTACATTGAACAGCTCATTTCATTGAGCTCTATCTGATGCAGAGCAAGTTTGGAGCTCCAAAAAATAAAAATAAAAATAAAAATGAGCAATGAGTGCCAGAAGGGAAGGAGTGTGTGCATGTTGGGGGATGTGTGGGGATGGAGATGTGTCAGCGCCATGGGCAGACCACAGCTGGCAGCCCACTGGTGTGGACAGGCTGGAGAGAAGCCTCAGTGCCCACAGGATGTGTGGCTGTCAGCACGTTCACTCCTCAGCACGGTCCTGAAGGGGGACCAGGAATGGGGCCACATCTCAGGACGGGACCATGGGTCCATCTCTTCACCTCTCTGAACCTCCCACCTCATCTAGAAAGAGGTGAATGCAATCTCCCTGCCCTCAAAGCAGAGGTGTCTGGCTATGGCAGACCCTTGGAGGGTCTCTCCTTTCACTCCACCCAACAGAGCAGATGAAGGATGCCTTGGGTCACTGATATAATTCACCCTCTCCTCCAGACAGCTGCCACTTTCTCTTTATGGGGCTGCCCCATGTCTGGTTCATTGCTAAATCCTGGTAGGTAGATGAATGTCTCTGTCTTCACTCTAGTCTACACTGACACAAACTGAGGGGAATCTCAGTGAATGTTGATAGGAAAATTTGGGCCCCTGGGCCTGACCCAGGATGGCTGGAGCTGGCTCCTAACTGCTCCCCACAGCCTCTAGGGTTTGTCCCCAATGGTGTGGTCAGTAATGGGCATACTACACAGATGACCCCAATGGCAGGTGGGGGCTTGACAGTGGCCATAGAAATTGCCAAATGCAATAGATTAGCCGTCTTCCCAGAGAGCTGGGTTTTGACGTTTACCAGCCACCCCACTGGCTTAGACTCCTAAAGTCTAGATTTCTTAGCACAGCATTCAAGCCCCTCCTGTTTTCCTAACTTAGCTCAAGGTGACTTAGGAACAAGAAAGAGAAGAGGGCTAGAGAGGGGATTTATTGGCTCACATACCTGGAGTTCCCATAGCACATCGTGGCAGAGATACATCCAGGGACTCCGACTGTGTCCTCGGACTAGTCTGGCCTGCTCTCCCAGTCTTGTCCACTCTGACATTGTCCACGGCATCAGCAAACCTGGCAAAATGGCCTTTCCTAGCTAGGAACTGTAGCAAGACCTTTGGGGCTGCATCTCATTGGCTTGATCTACCTCTTCTTTTCCCCTTGAACCGGCTGATCTAGATGGAATGTTCTGGTTGGTCAGGCCTGGGCCCTGTGAGTGGCAAAGGCAACCCCACCAAGTCTCAGGGGCCAGGGCAGAGGGAGACTGGGCCCTGATTCTTGAGGAAGGAGGGGTGTGTGCTGAGCAGGCCAGACCCTGGGTCGGCTGCTTTCCTCCCCCATCCCTGGCATCTTTCCCATCCCTTTTCATTTCTGTGCTCCTGGCTGTTTGTCTCTACGTGATGTCCATGCAGGATGCCCTTCTGTGTTGGTCGTGGTTTTAAACCACCATTCTCAAGCACCTTCTCCATCCTTCCTTTACCTCTGAGCCCTCTGCCTCCTCCGCCTGCATTCCCCCCCTTCTGCCAGACTGCAAGCACCCGCAGAGTTGTTGGACTTGCCCTGTGCCTCCCCCAGCTGCCTGCACAGGCCGTCGTCCCGGGTGAGGGCGTGAGGGGACAGGGAGCATGGCACCTGCTCTCCGTGCTTGTGCTCCGAGACGGAACCTGGGCTGGGAGGAAGATGGGCTCGCTCACTCTCCTGGCCAGCGACCTGGGTCTGTGGGGCAGCTTGTCCTCACCGGTAGACGGGGGCAGATACCGGCGCCACGGCGGGGATCGGATGGAGCCTGCCACACACCTGCTTGGCAGCGGGGCCCGGATCATGCCCATCACCGCCAAGATGGTGGGACTCGTCAGTGATGATGGCCTGGCACACGGTCGGTGCTCAGATCGTCACTGATGGACTGCCTCCCCACGCAAGGGACTGTCCGCCACGGGTTCTCACTGATGGACTGCCCCCCACGCGAGGGACTGTCCGCCACGGGTTCTCACTGATGGACTGCCCCCCACGCGAGGGACTGTCTGCCACGGGTTCTCACTGAGCTCACTCATTTGTGAGGGTGTTTCCTGGTCACGCATCTCCACGTTAGCACCCCAGGCAGTGCCCGCTCCCAGAAGCAGCTCTCCGTGGGTCTTCCGGGCAGCGCCTGTGCTGGTCGGCCCTGGCCGGGGTAACACGGAGACAGATGGGGCAGCATCAGCAACACACACGTATGTCTCGTGGTCTGGAGGCTGGAGGTCCGAGATCAAGGCGTGAGCGGTTGGGTTCTCCTGAGCTCTCTCTCCTTGGCTTGTAGAGGGTGTCGTTCCTCCCTGTGTCCTCATGTGGTGGTCCCCCTGTGTGTCTCTGCCCTAATCTCTTCTTATAAAGACACCCGTGAGACTGGATGAGGCCCACACTGGTGACCTCATTTTAACTTAAGCCCCCCTTTAAAGACCCTCTCTCCAAATACTGTCACATTCTGAGGTCCTGGGGGGAGAAGTCCATCATAGGAAATTGGGGGAGACACAGTTCAGCCCTAACACTCCCCAACAGCCCGCCTGATGTGGACGTGTCACCTAGGGGTGAAGGCACCATGCCGCTGGAGGGGGCAGACCTCACACCAGCAGGTGGTGGGCAACCAGAGGCCGGGGCCCGTGTGCTCCCCCTGCCCTCGGTCCGCTCATGCTGCTGGCTGCCTCGGCTGGGCCATCTCAGGAGGGGCGGGGGACCTGTGCGTCCCTGGGTAGCCCGCGGTTCTGCAGAGGCCCGTGCTGCCGCGGTCAGCAGGCTCTCGGCAAAGGAGCGCTGCACCATCACTGTGCGATTTGACGGTTCCCCTCACAGTGCAGCTAATCACGGTCCCCTCGCCGGCACCGGCGCAAGTGGCAGAAGGTAGTGTCACTTCTCAGAATTGGATTCCGATCAGAGCCCCAGTCGGGTAGTTTCCCTGGTGGGGGAGGAGTCTGAAGCCCTTCAAAAAGCCGGTTGCTATCCTCCTGCTGAAGCCAACCCGTCTCCTCGTCTGATCAGGATGCGCCGCCGGGCTGGACGCTCCGCCCATCATGAAGGTCTCCCGGGGAGAGGCGACGCCCATTGCCCCCTGCGCCCTGGTGCTGATTCATGTCCTATGTCCCTCATAGCGGCTCCGCCGGCTCAGCCGGAGAGGCTGGGCCCTCTGCCAGCTGGAGGTCTCAGAACTTCCATCGGGAAGTGGGGCTACTCCACATCCCCTTGGCAGGGGTTCTCAAAGCAGAGTCTCCAGGCCAGTGGCAGCAGCATCTCCCCAGAAAATGTTGGAGACGTGTTGTCAGCCCCATCCCAGACCTGCTGAATCCAAGTCTCTAGGGCACAAAGTTGGGATATAGACCTACAGAGCTGTCCAGCCAAAAATGATGCCGGCCAGGGAGTTTTAAATATTCTAGTAGCCACGTTGAAAAGTACAAAGAGGGGCGCCTGGGTGGCTCAGTTGGTTGAACGTCCGACTCTGGGTTTCGGCTCAGGTCCTGGTCTCATGGGTCATGGGATTGAGCCCCGCATCAGGCTCCATGCTCGGCACAGAGTCTTCTTGGGGATTCTCTCCCTCTGCCCCTGCCCCTGCTCTTGTGAATTCTCACTGTCTCTCAAATAAGTAAATAAATCTTTTTTTAAAGAAGTACAGAGAAAAAGCTGAAGTGATTCTTTAACGGGGTAAATATACATAATACAGCTGTGGCATCAAGAACATTCACAATGTCGTGCAACCATCCCCACCATCCACCTCCAGAACTCCTTCATCTTCCCAAAATGAAATGATGTCCCCATTAAACACCAGTCCCTCCTTCCCTTCCCCCAGCCCCTGACAGCCACCATTCAACCTTCTGTCCCTGGGAATGTGACGGTTCTAGGTTCCTCATGTAAGTGGAGTGATGCAGTGTTTGTCCTTTTGTGACCGGGCTTATTCCACTGAGCGTAATGTCCTCAAGGTTCACGCATGTGGTAGCAGGCGTCGGAATGTCCTTCCTTCTTAAGGCTGAGTCATATTCTATCATATGGCTGTACCACGTTTCCTTTACCCATTCTTGGGATGATGGATACCCAGGTTCTTTCCATGTCTTGGCTGCAGTGAACATGGGAGTACAGATGTCCCTTTGAGATCCTGTTTTTGTTCTTCTGGATATATACCAAGAAGTGGGATTGCTAGATCATAGCGTAGTTCTATTTTTAATTTTTTGAGGAACTTCCATACTGTTTTCCAGAGTGGCTGCACCAATGTACCTCCCCACCCGCAGGGCACAGGATTCTCTTCTCTCCAAATCCTCGCCATGTTCTCTTCTTGATGATGGTCATTCTGACAGGTGCGAGGTGGTATCTCATTGTGCTTTTGATTTGCATTTCCCTGATGATGAGTGATGTGGAGCATCTTTTCCTGTGCCTGTTGGCCATCTGCATATTTTCCTTAGAAAAATGTCTATTCAGATCCTCTGCCCATTTTTTAATTGGATTGTTTGGGGTTTTTTGCTTTTGAGTTGTATGTATTTTGGATATCACCCCCTTATCAGATAGATGGTTTGCAAATATTTTCTCTCATTCTGCAGGTTGTCTTTTCATTTTCATTTGCTGTGCAGAAACTTTTTAAAAGTTTGATGTTGTCCCACTTGTTTATTTTTGTTTTCGTTGACAGATCAAAAAAGCCATTTCCAAGGCTGATGTCAAGGAGCTTACCATCTGTGTTTTCTTCTAGGAGTTTTCGTGTTTTATGTTCAAGTCTTTAATCTCTCTTGAGATGATTTTTGTGGATGGTGTAAGATAGGGGAACAGTTTCATTCTTTTGCATGAGGTATCCAGATCTCTCAACACCATCTATTAAAGAGACTGTCTTTTCCTCATTGAATATTCTTGGCTCCTTTGTCACACACTAATTGGCCATATGTGTGTGGGTTTATTTCTGGGGTCTCTGTTCTGTTCCCCTGTTCTGTGTGCCTGTCTTTATGCCAGGACCCCACTTCTTTGCTTCCTGTAGCTTTGTAATGTAGTTTGAAATCAGGACATGTGACGCCTTCAGCCTTGTTCTTCTTTCTCAAGATTGCTCTGGCTATTTGGGGTCCTTTTTGGTTTCATACAAATTTTAGGATTGCTTTTTCTAGTTCTGTGAAAAATGCCATTGGGGTTTGATAGGGATTGCAGTGATCTGTAGATTGCTTTGGGTAGTACGGACATTTTAACAATATTAATTCTTTCAATCCATGAGCATGGAATGTCTTCCCATTTGTTTGGGTCTTTTTCAGTTTCTTTCACTGATGCCTCATGATTTTCAGTATGCAGGTCTTTACCTCCTTGGTTAAATGTATTACTAGGCATTTTATTCATTTTGATGAAGTTTGGAATGGGATTGTTGTCTTCATTTGTCTTTCTGATGGTTTATCAGTGTATAGAAACACAACAGATATTTTTATGTATTGATTTTGTATCTTGCAACTTTACTGGATTCATTTATTCTAAGTTTTTCATGGAGTCTTTAGGGTTTTTTATGTATAATCTCATGTCATCTGCTAATAGAAACAGTTTTATACCTTCCTTTCCGATTTGGATGCCTTTTATTTCTTGCCTCCTTGCTCTGGCTAGGACTTCGAGCACCATGTGGAGTATGAATGGGGAGAGTGGGCATCTTGTCTTGTTCCTGATCTTAGGGGAAAGTGCTCTTCGCCTCTCCCCCTACCCCTCTCCCTCCCTCTCTCTCCCTGCAAACCTGCTGAGGTTGCTCTTCTACCTTGAGCAGCTGTGGGGTGTGGGACACACACCGAAGGGCTAGCTGGTACCTCTAAAAACATCACCAGTGTGCGGGAGCACCTTCAGGTACAAGGAGTCAGGCCATCAGAGCATTTCCCCTTCTGAGTTGATTATTATCAACAACTATCAACACACTCCCTGGCCCACTTCCAGCTGCAGTGCATTTATCTGTTGATAGCTAACGGCGCTATAAATTAGCACGCAGACTTGGGAGGAGCTCTCTAGCTGTGTGCGTCTCAGAATGTCCGCCTTGCAGACTCGAGATGTTTGTGTTCCTACTGGAGCAGCTCGAGGAGGGCGGCAGCCAGATGCGGAGCAACAGGGCCGGCGCGCCTGCACTGACCTGACGGGGTCCTGGAGGCCAGACCAGGTCAGTCTCAGAAAGCCGCCTTTCCGAGGACGCCAGAGTTAGGTTCCCGCGTGTGGGGCCTCTGGCCGGCTGTCTGGCAGCGAGCCGGCGACAGCCAGGCCATCCTTATACTCCAAGGCACGTCTGGGAAAGAACACTGTCGCTCCGCCGGGTTTCTGTCTGGACACACCTGCCCCCGGGGTTGTACTTGGCCCTTGAGAGGCGTGCGGACGTCCGCTCACGGAGCACGTGGAGAGTTCGTCTGTTAGTGTGTGTGGCTGTTACTAGTAAGGCTGATCAGGAAAATGAAGATGCCTGAAGGCTTCTTACTGGCCTTTGGTGTCAAGACGCATATTTGAAGATGTCAGATTAGAGTGAGTGACGTGATTCCAGGTTAAACCCCTGCTGTGTTCTGTTTGTTTGCTTGTTTACTAAATGAGGTTATTAGATTACCCTGTTCAGGTTCCCTAACCTCTGATCTTCTGTCTATAAAGTGGGCCAGGAAGAGCACGTGTGTCACAGCCAAGTGAAATCACGTGTGGATGTGTTAGTCTCCCCGAGTTGCTCTAAGGAAGTGCCACACACTCTGGGGGGGGCGGGGGGGCCTTGGGACAACCCTAACACAGTCCTCGCAGTCTGGGGGCCTAGAAGGCAGAGCCAGAGTGTCCGCGGGGCTGGCTCCTTCTGCAGGCGGTAAGGGAGATGGTGAGGGAGACGCCAACGCCCTGGGTGTCCCTTGGCTCGTGGACACATGACTCCCATCTCTGCTCAGCCATCACGTGGCCTTCTCTGTGGGTCTGTGGACGCCTTCTCGCCTTCTCTTCTCCTGTCATTGCATTTCGGGCCCCATTTAATCACGGGCCCACACCCTTAATTACATCTGCAAAGACCCTTTTTCCAAATAAGGTCACACTCACAGGTCCCAGGGGACCTGTCTTTCTGGGGGAACACCCTTCAGTCCTCGACAATGGATCCACACTCTGTCAGTGGAGAAGTGCCTCGCACGCAGCTTGGCAGGGCTGCTACTCCCAGAGGGCTCAGTACAGAAGTGCCTCAGGCTTGGACCCCTGTCCCACGTGGCAGGTACGGCCGGTGCCACCTTGTGCCCAGAGGGCAGCACGTTAATGGGCCACTTCTTTTTTTTCTTAACATTTATTTATGTATTTTAGAGAGAGAGAATGCACAAGTGAGTGCAGAGAGACAGAGAATGTCAAGCAGACTCCGGGCTGAGCATGGAGTCCTACCGGGGGCCGATCTCACAACCCTGAGATCATGACCTGATCCAAAACCAAGAGTCAGATGCTCAACCAACAGCGCTACCCAGGTGCCCCTATGGGCTGGCTCTTATCTTCACCTATTAATTTCTGAGTTCTCCTGTGCCCTGTTGATGACACCTCCCTGACGGTGCTCGCCGGGGACCTTGGGTCTCCTGCCTGGTACTCTGTACGACCTAGACTGCTCAGTGATACCTTGGAAACAAAACCGGGGGGATGTGAAGACTCTGGCCCGTGGCAGTTCTAAAGACACGTTGAGATCAAGGAGAAATCTCAGACTTCACATCCTCCGATGGCTGTTCACTGGGCCGAGCACAGCACTAAGGGGGCGGTGCACTCTGCCTGGGGATACAGACCCTTTCCAGCCACACCCTTGTGGCCCTATCGACCCTTCGGCTCCCCTCTCCTGCTGTCCTTGCTTCCGCTTTGCTTGGGCGATCCTGGCTGTCTTTCCCCTCCTAAGCCAAGGCCCACCCCCTCCGGGCCATGGCCATGCTATTCCTTCTGGCGAGGGAGCACGTCCCTTTGTCCGGCCGATTCCGATGGAAGCATCATCCTGCAGAGGTCTGCCCTGTACGCTGTGCCTGATAAATGCCCTACTGTGTGTTCTCCACATACTGTGCATCATCAGGCTCTGAATCACATCGTCCCCGTGGTGAGGGCATCATTGTCCACAGCTTCAGGACAAGCAGCCATCGTGCAAGAGGAACATGATGAAGGCATTGTTTAAAAAGCCTGTGTTGGGTGTTCTCAAATTCTAACCATAACCTTGGTGAGCCCCATTTTACCAAAGAGCATGGACAGGTGAAGAGTTGTCCGGGCCCACTGTCTGGGAGACGGTATGGGTGCTAACCCAGGAGTGTCTGATGCCGAATCCAGGAGCACCAGCCTCGGCCAGCATGGGTCACAGGAGTGCAGGTAGCCACGGGAATCCTTGTCTCTCAGAAGAAGCCTCCCTCTGCAGATAGGTCCTCCCACTGCACAGGGACCATCAGGGACCCAAGGCCTCATGGTGACAGCGCAGGGTCAGGACCAGGCCTGGTGGGGATGAGAGCCAGAGGAGAGACAGTGACTGTTTGCAGGTGCCCCTCACACAGGAGGCATGATGTCATCACCAAGCACCATGGAATGTGATGTCTCAGCAGGGAGCGATGTCATCTCTGTCCCGATGGCACCAGAGGGTAGGGTAGCCGTCCCCCCATGAGATGCAAGAAGGCTAGGAAGATCTCACTGCTGCTTCTATTTACAATAATTTTTTTTTTTTTTTTTTTTTTTTTTTTTTTTTTTTTTTTTTTTTGCCACTGAGAAGAATATAAATGGCCCCATCATTCTGGAAGACCATGTGGCAGGTCTTTTAAAGCTGGACATCATGCATTCCCTGTGGCCCAGCTGCTCCCCTCGTAAGATCATGCCCAGTGGAAATGCACAGTGTGCATCAGAAGCCATGTTCTAGAAGCCACGTTCATGGCGGTCCAAAGTTGGGAACGAGCTGGATGTCCGTTCACAGTGGGATGGGTAAATGAATCGGGGCATATTCACACAGGGGGGTGTACAAACAACGGTGAAGAACATGCTGCCCCAGCCCAGGGTGTGGATGAACGTCAGACACGTTGCTCCCAAAAGCCACCAGCTGCAAGAGTGCATCCTTGTCCTCCCGTCGTCTGATCATCGGGAGCTCAGAAAGGGGCAAAACCCAAGTGCACTGTGAGGGGAGTCGTTGCACTCAATTTTGGGGAGGCCTGATGGGGAGGGGACATGGGGGCTCCTGGGGAGCCTGGAATCTTCCCTCCTGGACTGGCTGGTGGTTACGTGGGTTGCGTTTGAGGAAATGCATCCTAGAGGGCCTGTTCTCTACCCCGAGAGTGTTCCACTCGATTTCAGAGAATTACCGAGGAAATCACCAGGAAGGCTATTTGATGCAGTAACAGGAAAGAGTCCACGCTCCTCGACAAAATGGAAGCCAACAGGGACCCAAAAGGACATAGATGAAGTGCTTAGACGTTCTTTTGTTGCACGCAGCCAGACACCTGAGGGAACATCATGGATGCTCTACTGATGTGAAATAGTGAACGAGGTGGAACTCGTCTACACTGTGAAAAGCCAAGGTAGTGGTTTCTCTGGGGTGGAGGATGTTTCATGACGAAAGGGGGGCTTTGGGATGCTGGTCACACGAGTCAGTGGTGCAAACCCATGTGGCCACACACTCGTGATGCCCAGACGTCCTCTGGAGAAGGAGCCAGAAGAAGACGATGGGCGTGACTGGTGTTTACCGTGGGGACTGAGGAGGCCCGTGTCCCTGCGCCTGGGTCCAGGGGAGGCGAGAAGCAGTGGCAGGGAGAGACTGGACTCATTTGGGTGGCACGAGGTTAAGTGGACTTATGAACTGTTAACTAATTTTAACTACACTCACCTTCCCAAGACAGACAGATGGCTTTAAGTACTCCTGTGGGGAAGCCCCAGGCTGGAGACAGTCCTCACCCCACAAGCGTTAAGTGAACAAGAATACTGCAGAGCTGACCCCTCCTGCACATGGGCCAGGCCCTTTGCCAACCCAAGTCAGAGGTCAGAAAGCCCAAACAAACAAAATGATCTAATGACATCCAAGAGAAGTCAAACATGCGGAGTGATGGGAGGACATCTGGAATGTAAATCCATACACATCCTCATAAGAGAGGAAATCGCTTGCTGCACAGGCCGGGCCTCCCGGCCTCCCCCGACGGCAGGGGGACGTCTGCAGACATGTGCGTATCTCTGCAGTAAGGATGCGGGCCGCGCGGTCCTCCTGCCGCAGGGTGCTGACACGAGGTTCCGAGACCTCTCAGCGGGGAGCACTTCTCAAGTCTGGCCACACGTGCTGAATTAGGACCGCAGCTGCAGCCGGGGTGCCCATGGGGGGCGTCCGCCCACGGCAGACACAGCAGCCGCTGCCCCGGGTCCCTCCCCCCAACATCCTGCGCACGCCCCTGCTGCTGCCGGCCCAGACCCCAACCCAGACATGAAGGGACTCTTCCATCCTGCAGAACTGGCCGATCGCGGAGCTTCCAGAGCGCCGAGCACACACGGGAGGTGGCAGAGAGCTGCTCTCTCTTTCTCTGATTTGGAAATGACTCGATGGCCTTAGCTTCTCTCTCCCACTCTCTCTCTCTCGCTCTCTCTCTCTCCTGCGTGAGCCGCTTGGAGGAATTGCATTTGTGCAACAACGGCTTGGGATTTTGTCTGCTCATAACACGTGTGGGGTCCCTTCTGTTACTCAGCAGGTACATTTGTCTTCTCCATTTTTTTTTTTCCATTTTGAGATAAACACCCTTAAACCCTCTCATTTCTACATCATTAATAGTGCTTTACTTGCTCCTGATGAAGTCTGTCCTTACCTCTCTCTGCATCCAAGCAGTCACGCATGGATGAGCCTACTGTAGTCGGGGCCAGGCTTCCTCCGTATCTTGATGCCCTCCACCCCTGGCCTCGGCCTGCTTCCTCAGCCTCGCCCCTCCCTGCACGCAAGCACACACACATGCACACACACGCTTGCACACACGCATGCACAGATGAACATACAGGTGCAGACCCACCCCACACATCTCCATATGCACACAGCTGCATGTCCAAACGAACATGTGTGTGCGTTTGTATGCACATATCACACGTGTTCCTGTGCATACATATGTGTGAGCACATACAAACAGTGGTGTGTGTGCGTAGCCACATGCGTGCACATGTCAGCCACACACACGTGCTTGCACGTGTACACCCAGATCACTCTAAGACTCTCAGCTGTAGCCCCCCCGTGTTCCCCACATGGGCTCCCCCCAGTCTCCCCCCACAGCTGCTCCCCCTCCCCTTCTCCTGGGTTTCAATGGCAGGTCACCTCTCAGACCCTTTCCTGACTCCTGTTCTTCAGGGCTCAGGCCTGGCCACATTCTGACCCAGACCCCAGGCATCTGGGCGCTGTAGGCGCTCACCTCCCAGGGTCCCCCACCCAGGGAGAGCCCCAAGTCTGCCCTAGCTGTGTCCCGGCACAGGACCCTACGTGGTCTTACAGGTGTGCATGGGCACCTGCAGTCCAGCCCAGCTGGGCCAAGCTGGAACTTGACCCCCCACTGGAAGCCCAGGGAGCCCCCTGCAAGAGAGGAGCCTGTGGCCTTGGAGTCCCACCTCTGCTGGCTCATCCGAGGAAGATGTGCAGAGAGGCGGCTCTGTGCCAGGCCCTGGGCACCAGAATCAGACACCCTGCGAGAGACAGAGACTCAAAGAGATCCCCAGAGCAGGACGAGGCCATGCAGGGCTGGAGGAGCACGCTGGCTCTGCAGGGCCCGGGGCAGAAGCCTGGAGGCCAGGGAGGCTCTGGAAGAGGGGCCTCCCCACTGCATCCTGAGGCTGAGGTTTGCCAGTGAAAGGTGGGGTGTTGGAGACAGCATCACAGCTGGGAAAGCAGAGCAGAGGTTTGGGGTCAAGAAACTCCAAGGGTGGACCTGGACAGTCCTCTCTCTTTGGGGGGCTTATGGCTGCTAATTCTCCATCGCCACGCGTGAGCGCCCTGGCGCACCCGGCACACTGTTCAGCCTGGCTCATGCAGCCCTCACCCCCATGGTCCTGCGGGCATCCCTGTTTGACCGTGAAGCCTGTGCCCGGCCCGTGTGCGCAGCCTGGATGCAGAGCTGAGCTCGCACCAGCCCCCACAGACGACGGCACACCCTCACCCTTGAACGCGGTGCCCCCTGCAGGCGGGTAGAGGCCTCTTGCGCTTGGGGGTCGCCCGCTGCCGTGGGGGCAGAACACCCAGGATGGGGCAGGGAGCAGCTCAGGGAGCCTCAGGACAGGGGATGGGGGCTTCCTGTGTGAATATGGGGGAGGAAGCAGAGCCCGGGTCTGCAGCCGGCACCTGAGTGGGATGGGGTCGGTGGGGTCAAGCAAGGCGGGGCGGGGGTGGGGGGGACCGCTGACCAGGGACACCGCTGCAGTGGTTGCCGGGAGGTGAGACAGGAGTCCATTCCTGCCAGAGATGCGTCCGGGTGGAGAGAGGAAGGAAGCCGTATAAGCTGCTGAAAACCTCCCCATTCAGGGCAGGACGTGAGCTGTCATGGCCTTGGGCCATTCCTAAAACCAAGGCAAGTGCACATCCTCAGTCCGCTAATGCAGGAAGATCACACCACAGATAATTAGCAACGCGTCCCTCTGGAGAGAGACCACAGGAGGATTTCACTCTGTTCTCTTTGCTGTTAAAAAAGTGATGAAAAGGTATTCGTTTTATAGGGAAAAAAGCAATAAAATAAATAGGACAGAGGAATGCATAATATGTCTAGTGGAGGTTGCTCGTTTTGTTTTTTTTTTTTAATCTGACATTTGAAGGAATAATCTCATTTTCTGACAGAGCAGGATGTTTTCCTCGAGCTGACTGTGATAGCGGTTTTGCCTAGAAAACCCTCCGGCTTAATGTACTAAAGATGAGAAATACACGAAAATCAGGATGAGTGGTGTCCTGTAACACACTCTCTGTGATTCACGTGCACTGTCGTCACATGACGGAAGTTTGGCGCATATACATTTCCACGGCGGTGTGGAGTCTCCTGTTCTCGGCGGAGGGCGGTGGACTGTGTCTTCCTCAGTTCCGAGCACCGGAGGCTGCAGGAGCTGTTTGCCTGTTGGCCAGCCCGTCCCTGTCCCCTGCATCTCTGGTCTGCGTGTGAGTGCTTGTAGCCCACCCCCCCCCACCGTGGCAGGTGGGGCCTCCGCACCATCGGAGACCACGGCAGGGTCTCGCTGTCCAGCTGACCTGGGTCTTGGGCGCCAGTGCACGTGGCCCAGGAGGGCGATTCCCAGAGAGGACTGAGGCCAAAGCCGTGCTTCCGTCCATGTTGTCTTTCCAGATTGTCTCAGGGTCATGGTGCATATGCAGGCCTCTGTTTGGGTGGTCAGGATTTCGCAATAAAGATATTCTTCTAAACATAGACCTTGCTTGTGACCTTTTATGTAGAACCAGTGTAGAGTCTGGGCTAATTGTAGGTGACTTTTCTGGTATCGGTTACCATGCTCCTGCTAGGTGGTGTTTTCTTACACGACGTTTGTGTCACTCACTTACAAGTAAAGTGAGCAGTGTATGTACGACGACAACTTTGGGTCTGCTTAGGGAGGAGAAAAGTCAGAAAGTGATTCGCAGGCTGGCTTCTTTGGAACAAGCAATTAAAAGCAGCCTTGAAGCCAAGTGCATGGCTTCCTGCCGCATGTTTAACACTGAGGCTGAAACGTGCATGTTTGTTTAGCGCTTCTTTGTGGCTCTGTGTCCCAGTGCCACAGAGACCTCTGGCTCTGAGCGTGTAAGGGGCACCTGTTCTGGGCGGTGGCAGCTGACCCTGTTCCGCCGAACTCTGTCTGTTTCGTGCTGAGGGGGCTTGGCAGCCAGTTTCTTTCTCGGTGGGCCAGGATGGAGGATGTGCTTTTCTTCCAGCACAAACAGATCCAAGGCCAAAGGCATGAGCGGTTTTCCCGCGGGGGTTTTAAGGTCTGCTGTGTGAAACTGGAATGCTGTCTTCTCTGATTCCCAATTTCCAGGCCACCCCCGTTCATCAGAACTGCTCCTCCCCACCACAGCAACGCAGCTCCTTCCGCTTTTCCGAGCAGGATCACGTACTTGGGGCCTCTGGGGTGTGCAGCCCCTGCTCTGTCTTCTGCCTGGAATGCCACCTCCAGACCCCCAATTTTCACGGCAGCCGTTATTCACATCTCTGCTGGCGTCTCCCCCACCCACCGCCCACACTAGGCTGTCAGTGCACACACACCGATCCGGACCTCTAGTTCCCATATGGCAGAGTGGCTGGTATCAGACTGACTCGCCAGGAATCAAAGGCTGCCTTAGATAGGAAGGAGGGACAAGGGACAAGGGAAAAACAGAGGAAGAAGGAAGGAAAGACTTGAAAGCATCTGAAAACAACCAAGGCAGCTAGGACTTGAGGCGCCAAAATCCCAGAGAAAAGAGACCCACAGAGAATGGAAGCCAGTGCCCCATGTGGTGTGGTGGCTGGAGTGGATGCTGACTTCTGGGCTGCATGTTGCTGAGAAATGGGGCAGAGCAGGAAGGCCTGTGGTCCATTGATTCTCAACATTGGGAAGACCAGCTATTTCATGTCTGTCTAAAGGGGACCTCTGACACTGCCACCATTGGCAGAGATGAGCGGCCCTTGGGACCCAGACACACTGCTGGTGGGGGTGTCAACTGGCCCGACCATTAGGAAAACTGTTAGCAGCTGTTGCCAAAGCTGAATGTGTGCATGTTCACGTCCCAGGAATGCCACCCTGAGATGGATCCCTAGCAGAGACACATAGAGACAGGCACCAGGAGACAAGTACAGGAATATCTTAGCAACATCATCAGTTATGTCCCTGAAACTAGAAATGTTCCAACTATCATCCATCGATATTAGGATGTAAATCATGGCATATCCATTCAACGGAATATTATGCAGCCTTCAAAAGAATGCACTTCTACCTTCACAACAAGGATGACCGTCACAGATAGGATGTCAATAGAAGACAGAGTAATGACCACCTTTGGAGGTGGGCACTGGGTTGGGGCATGAGGGAGGCTTCTCTGGTCCTGGTGATGTTCTCATCTCAATCTGAATACTGGCCACATGGTGGGGGTGTTCACTTTGAAAATCCATCAAGCTATACACTTATGATTTGTACATTTTGCCAATGTATATTTCATTTTTTTAAGATTTATTTATTTGAGAGAGAGTGCGTTCACACAAGCGGAGGCAGGAGCAGAAGGAGAGGGAGAGAAAGAATCTCAAGCAGACTCCCCACTGAGCACAGAGCCCAAAGTGGGGCTCCATCTCATGACCCTGAGATCATGACCTGAGCTGAAACCAAGAGTCAGACACTCAGCTGACTGAGCCACCCAGGTGCCCAATGCCCAAACCATATGTATACTTTAATATAAATCTTAGCTAAGTAGGTGGATGATGGATGGGTAGGTAGGTAGGTGGGGGGGGGGGGCAGGGGAAGAGAATATGAATGAATGAAAATGATTGCTTACTATGTTCTGGGGACAATCTTAGATCTATTTCTTCCATGTTCTCAGCCTGTTTGTATTCTTCTACCCCTTCTAAAGAAATTATCTTATTGTACTTGTTTACATTTTCCAGACTGTGGATTTCTTGTTCTCAGGGGTGACAATAAAATGATGATAATAATGGCCACTTATATTTGACTGCTCACTCTTTCCAGGTACTTGTCTCCATTTATTAACTCATTTAATCTTTACAAACAGCCCTCAAGGTAGAGACCGTCACTATCTCTGTCCACAGGTCCAACAGAATTGAGCCTTAGAGAGCCTATTCAGCTTCCCAGAGTCACACAGCTGGTCTGTGGCAGAAACAGCATTCCCAGACTCCCACACCCACACATGCTCCAGCCTTCAGGCTCTCTTGCTTCTCCTAGCAATGAAAGTGTCCATTTGTTTAAGGCCAACTATGTGCTAGATACATACAGAGCTTAGCACCCAGTACAGCTTCTCATCTCTGTGCTTCCCATATGATGCCGTGCCCAATATCTGTTGGATGGATGGATAGATGGGTAGGTGGATGGATGGATATTTGGGTAGGTGGATGGATGGATGGATGGATGGATGGATGGATGGATGGATGGATGGATTTATGGATGGATGGATGGATGGATGGATAGATGGATGGATGGATGGATGGATGGATGGATGGATGGATAGATGGATGGATGGATTTATGGATGGATGGATGGATGGGTGGATGGATGGATGGATATGTGGATGGATGGATGTGTGGGTAGGTGGTTGGATAGATGGATGGATGTGTGGATGGATGGATGGATATGTGGATGGATGGATGTGTGGGTAGGTGGATGGATGGATGGATGGATGGATGGATGGATGGATGGATGGATGTGTGGATGGATGGATGAGTGGGTGGATGGATGGATGGGTAGATGAATGGGTGAAAGGATGGATGGTTGGATGTGTGGGTAGGTGTGTGGATGGATAGATGGATGTGTGGGTGTGTGCTGGGAGGGGAGATGAATGGGATTTTCAAAAAGTATGCCCTCAGAAGACTCCCTCTGAGTCTGGTGTCTGATCTACAGGTAAGTGATTCCTGAGAAAAGCACCAAAGGCACAAGCATGCTTGAGTGGCCAGATTATGGCTTGGAGCTGGGCTTCATACCTGGAGGTGCCCCATTAATACAGATTCCTGACCCAACCCGCAGAGTTTAGGAGTCAGCAGGTCCCCGGTGGGTGTCGGGAATTTCTAGCAGGCTTCCCGCAGGTGTTCCTCTGCGGGACCGTGGACCACACTGGCGAGGCCAGGACGTCAAGTGCTCTCCAGCGGCGTTGGTGCCGTGTCTCTTGCAATGACACTTAATAATTGTTTCCCTGAGCCCTCTGGTAATTGGACTAAGCAGAGATAAGGAGAGAATGATTTCTAGGGCATGTCTTCAGGGCTCTGCAGAGTGGGTGTGTGCACGCGGGGAAGGGGGTGATGGGGCTTTCTGCAGCCTCCCCCGAACGTGAGTCTGCACTCAGCTTTGAAGCCCCCTCATCGGTGTGCCAGGCAGCCTTCTGCCTCGGGCCGTTTATAGTGCCGAAGCTTGTGAAGCTAAAACAGTTTGATGTGTAATTGCAGGAGGAAATGGGAAACCTGCTGAGCATGGCAGGATAAAGTGCCTTATCACCCTTTATGTGCAGCGGCTGCTTGCCGGAATTGCCAGCAGACCCGCACCATCGACAGAACGGTGACATTTTTCATGGGCCGCCGTGTTCTGAATCAACACTGCAATGGTGTGATTAGAGGAGGACGGGAAGGGAACAGTCGGCCGCGGCCCTGGTGACAGATCAGTCACGAGCCCTGCCTCCTTATTACCTGCTGTCTGGTGTGATATGCAAAGCAGCTTCTCCAGACGCATTACACCTTCACATTACCTGAAAATTGAATTTTATTTGGTGGCCTGCATATAATTTATAGCACTCCTCCAATACACTTCAGTTCTCATTTAGCTGAAAGTGTATTCTTTATTTCCTACTGGCCAAGAGACAGAGAAAGAAGCCTGAGTATTCATTTGTGCTCACAGCCGCCCCCGGCCCTGGCTTCCCCGCGAATGGGGTTTTTAAGCTGCCTTGGCAGCTCACGGACGAGGGGCGCCCACGCTCCACGGTGCCCGAGACGCCTCCTTTGAGAGGTGGCGCCATCAGCGTGGATCGAGGGGTGCTCTAGAGCTGTGTTCCCCTGCCCGGCTAGAGTGTGCTATCCTGTGTCCCAAGGCCGTGTTGGACATGTGCTGGGGACCCCCGTTCCAGGTGGAGCATGTCAGTAAAGGGTGGAGTAGAGTTTAGCTTTAAAGGGTCACCGAGGGGCACCTGGGTGGCTCAGTCGGTTAAGCATCTTCCTTCAGCTCAGGTGATCCCGGGGTCCTGGGATGGAGCCCCACACTGGGCTCCCTGCTCAGCGGGGAATCTGCTTCTCCCTCTGCCCCTCTCCCTGCTCATGCCCAATCTCTCTCTCTCTCTCTCTCTCTCTCTCTCTCATAAATAAAAATCTTTAAAAAAATAAATAAAAATGAAGGGTCGTCGAAATAGGTCACTGAAACCCCTGTCACTCCTCATTTCAAATCATAAAAATTCTGTGGGGAAGATCTGTTTGACAAATCTTGGCTTCTGAAGTTCCTGCGTAGGAGAAAATCTTGCTTAGTCAAAATTGCTATTTTTTTAAATCAAGTTTATTGGGGTAAAATTCACATATAATAAGCCATGCCCCCTTTCAAGTGTACGTTTCCATGAGTTTTGACAGATGACTACACTCATGAAGCCGCCACCATAGCAAGATTCAGAGCGTTCTGTCTCCCCAAAAAGCTGTCTCTGCGTCTTTGCCGTTGACCCTCCTCCCCGCCGACCCCTGGCAACGGTCACTGTAGATCAGCCTCCCATCACTGTGGATGACATGGCATTTTCTCCAGCTCTACAGAAATGGGATCATGGGGTGCCGACTCTTTCGTGGCTGGCTTCTTTGCCCCACTGAATGACTCTGAGACCTGGCCACGCGACTGTGTGTATCTGTTGCTACTTTCTGTTACTGTGTAATCTTCCACTGAACCAGACCCACGTTTTGTGTCTCACTCACCTGCTGATGGGCATTTCGGATTATTTCTGGGTTTGTATTGCTGTGGTAAAGCTGCCATAAACATTTGTGCCCATGTCCTCGGTGTCTCACCTGCCTGGGGTGAGCAGCAGGGAGAGGAATGGGTGTGTGGGAGGCAGGTGTTTAACTTTCTAAGACATTACCCAGCGTGTGTGAGAATCCACGTCCTTTCCTCCAGGTGGTATGTCCAGCTCTTAGGATTATGGCCACTGGGGTGAGTGTGCCGTGGGACCTCACTGTGGCTTGATCTACTTTTCCCGGGGTGCCTGGGTGGCTCAGTCTTTAAGTGTCTGCCCTCGGCTCAGGTCATGATCCCAGGGTCCTGGGATGGAGCCCCGCATCGGGCTCCCTGCTCGGTGGGAAGCCTGCTTCTCCCTCTCCCACTCCCCCTGCTTGTGTTCCCTCTCTCGCTGTGTCTCTGTCTGTCAAATTAAGAAAAAAAAATCTACTTTTCCCTACAGACTGATGGCATTGCGTGGCTTTTCACGTTCTCATTGCTCATTTATGTGTTCTTCTGTGAAGTGTGAATTTTTTATTCATTTTTAGATCGTCTTGTTTATCTTATTATTGAGTTGTACGTGATCTTTATATATCCTCCACGTAATTTTTTGTCAGATAGATATATTGAAAATGTTCTCTGCCAGCCAGTGGCTTGCCTCATTGTCTTGGGAGCGTCTTTTCAAAGAGCAAAAGTTCAAATTTTGATAGAATCCCATTTGTCAATTCTTCCTTTTATGGTTCACACCTTTTATTTCTATCTGAGAAATCTGTTCTTACCCCAGAGTCACGGCACGTTGTAGAGTTTCCATTTCTGCGTTCGGATCTGGGATCTTTCTGAGTTAACCTCTGTGTATGGAGTGAGTTAAGGGTCAGTGTCTGTTTTCCACGCGGATGTCCAGTTATTCCAGCACCGTTTGTTGGCAAGACTTTCCTCTCCCTGTTAAATTAGCGTGGCAGTTCTGTCAGATACCCATGGGCCGTCCGCGTGTGGCTCTCAGCTTCCCGTTCTGTGCGTTGCTCTAAAAGCATCCGTCCATCAGCCACAGAAGAGTCCTGTCCCTTCATCGGAAATCTCAAACTCTGGTCACTTACTCCTTTCAGAACGACTTTGCCTCTTAAGAGACATTACATTTTCATATAAATTTTTAAAAATTCTGCTGGAATTTTGATTGGGATTGTCAAAACCACCCTCAAAAATAACTTAAATGGACTTTCACCTGCAGCACGCAAGCATTCGGGTGCATGACCCTCGGAGTGTGTGATTCTCGTGCCTACAGGAGTGCGTGGGCCAGGGGGGATGGGGAGAAGAAGACTGCAGCGCCGGCATGCAGACCCCCGTCCACCCCGAGGAGCAAGCGGCGGATGGAGGGGCTCCGTGGCATTCCTGCAGGGCGTGCACCACCGCCTTGTTGGTGGTCCTCGTCAACTTTGATATGTGTAGAAAGAGTTGTTTCTGGTTGAGAGGATTGAATGAAATACGGGCTCGTGCTTGAGCTGCCGTGCTGTGGATTTCAATCTCCATCTAGCTCTGTCGACACCACCCACCTGTCGGAGTTGGTATTTCCGGCAGCGGCTCTCTTGTGTCCTGGCCATCACGGTCATGACCTGCGAGAGGTGTGGTGTCTCCTGGAGAGTGGGTTGTACCCTCTGGAAGAGGCCACGCTGGCGACTTCCATGTAGGAGCCCATGCTACACACCTATTCTTGGTGACTTCTTCCTCCAAGGATCAGGAGTCAGATCAGCCGGTAACTCATGGGACTAACACACCAGTGACATTGGATCCCTGGATAACTGCCCAATTAAGAGCTGGCTGGCAGTTCATCACTGCCCTAGTTCCATCGTTTTTCTGAATGATCCTTGTTAGGTTTTGCATGATCTAATTTAGCCCAGCTCTGTGAAAGCACTATGCAAACCCATCCTCTCTCTCTCTGTTATTTGAGAGAATAATAGATCCATGGGAGAATTCATTTGTAACTCTAAGCCCCGAGTTAAAGACGTCTCGGGGGATAAACGTGGGTGATTTGTGGAACATTGCGATGCATTTATGAGATAGATTGCACGTTCGCTGCACACAGCAAGGCCAGATCAGGTTGCATTAGAGGCGTCAGACTCTTCCCCACCTAATCTGGCTCTCCTTTGGGGAGAGAATGCGAGCTTTACTGAGTGCTAAGTATGAAAAGCCGCAGTGGAAATTGCTTCCCCATGGCAGTGGGTTCTGGGAGCAAGTACCTGCTTCTTTGCTCTTTTAAGCGCATCGGGGAACTTCACAAGGAGCGAAGTGCTTCCCACTGTTGCTGAATTTCCAGGCCCTGCCCCTCCTCCTGCACTGTGTGTTACACGGAGGCGGCCCGGGCATGGCGGGCTGGAGGGCGGTGCCAGGCTAGCGGCAGCTTGCGGACACCCGGTGCCACGTGTGGGGGCACTCCCCCAGCTGCCTATCACCCATTTTGCCCTGGGGTCCTGTGTTCTGCTCCCCCCACCCTTTCTTCCTAATGCTTGATTGTTAGTGACTCCGGTACTTTATCCCCGCCGTGACACAAAGCAGATGGAACCCCTCGTTCTCTCCCTCTTCTCTTTCTCATGGTGCACGGATCTCGTGCAGCCTTACCCAGCCCCACCCACACGTGCGGAGCTGGATCAACCGGCTGTCGGCTCAAGCCAGACTGTGTAGGCAACGTGGTGTTTCTTCTGAGACCATAAGCCACAGAGTTCACGGCGAACGGTTGGGTAGTTGCTACGACTCACTGCATCTGTGTGATCTGTGAGGCTGCCGAGCCTGGGGGTTGGATTCCGTTTTGTGCCCACTTACAGGAGGCGGAGGCTCTGAGGGGCAGCGTGACCTGCCCCACAGCCTGCCCCACGACAGGCGTCAGACGTGGAGGAAGGAGGGTTGTTTCCCGCCCGAGATGTTCCAGGGAACTCATTTGCGAGGCCGTCGCTGGGGCCGCTGGCTCCCCCAGGATACGTGGCCTCATCTAGCGGCCGCCACCTGGGTCGCTGAGGGACAAACAGGTGCAGGCCGGAAAGAGTTTTCAAGACAGAGTGGAGAGGGGAGGTGAGACCCGGGGACCCGGGAGGAGGGAGGGCAGGTGCCGGGAGTCGCCTGCAGCTGAGCCTGGGCCAAGCCCCAGGCCTGCCCGCTGAGCCCTCTCCCCTCCGGGAGCCCTGGGCGGATCTTCCGTCCGGACGTCAGGTGTGAGGCCTCACCCCCCGCCCCCCCCCCCCCCCCGCCATGACCTCCTGCCGTTCAGCTCACAGGACACAGGGGCATCCGTTGCCCAGAGGCCTCCCCTGGTCTCTCTGTCTTGCTCCAAACCAGCTCATTCCCTTATCCTGGTGACTGACGGCTTTCTTGCCCCGGGCAGGGCCTGGCTTCTGAGCCCAGTCATTTAAATGGATCTGCCACTTTCCTTCTAGAGGCTTCCATCCGAGGGATGAGTTCACAGCCCTCAACAGCCACAGCAGCTGTGCGCCACAGGAGGGGAAGACAGAGCCCGCCACTTCCTGACCAATCACAAGGACTCTGCAGGTTTTAATAGTGGGGATGAGAGCCCTAGGTGCAGTCATTTGGGTATTGGGAGAGGCCTTCTGGGGCTGGGAAGGCGGCTTCCAGGGCTTGGGACCACAGCTCCTCTGAGGCCTCGAGGCCACCATGAGAAGGCCTCTCCGTGCTCTCTGGCCACACTCAGCCTCACCACAGGGCCTTTGCACCTGCTGTTCCTCAGCCTGCAGTGCCCTTCCTTGGCCTCGTTAGCTGTTAGACCTCGAGGAAGCCACCCCCGACCTCCCTGGCCATATCAGGCCCTCACCGCGTTCCTCCCTTAATCACGGTCACAGTCACTGTGCAATTCACACAGGTCAGTGTGGATTCCATTCAACTCAACCCCGGCCGACACCAGCCAGGGCTCCCGCAGTTCAGCTCCGATGCTGGCTACCCAGTGTTAGCTCAGACCCCACAGGCTGAGGGCAAATTCCTCCAAAATCCTGCCCCCACTTCGGACACCAGCCACAAGTCTCAGGGGTCCCCAGGCCATCGTATGTCTGACCAACGGGTTACAGATTCCAGATTTCCTGTGACCCCCCCTTCAAATTCGGTATTTTGGGAGAAAGACCCACAGCACTCAGAAAGGCCACGCTTCTTTTTTTTTTTTTTAATTTTTTTATTGTTATGTTAATCACCATACATTACATCATTAGTTTTTGCAGTCAAATGCTCTACCACTGAGCTATACCCCCCCACAACATTAGTTTTAGATGTAGTGTTCCATGATTCATTGTTTGTGCATAACACCCAGTGCTCCATGCAGAACGTGCCCTCCTCAATACCCATCACCAGGCTAACCCATCCTCCCAACCCCCTCCCCTCTAGAACCCTCAGTTTGTTTTTCAGAGTCCATCGTCTCTCATGGTTCATCTCCCCCTCCGATTCCCCCCCTTCATTCTTCCCCTCCTGCTACATTCTTCTTCTTCTTTTTTTCTTTCTTAACATATATTGCATTATTTGTTTCAGAGGTACAGATCTGAGATTCAACAGTCTTGCACAATTCACAGCGCTTACCAGAACACATACCCTCCCCAGTGTCCATCACCCAGTCACCCCATCCCTCCCACCCCACCCCCCACTCCAGCAACCCTCAGTTTGTTTCCTGAGATTAAGAATTCCTCATATCAGTGAGGTCATATGATACATGTCTAGAAAGGCCACGCTTCTGAGGATAGTTTTACTCTAGAGGTCAGGGAGGCAGGGTGGAGACTTCTGTCCCTCAGGGCATCAGGGTGGGACCCTTCGGGCATATCAACGTGCCGCCGACCAGGGAGCTCCGCTGTCCTTCCACGTGCGGAGTCTCCTTGAGGGCTCGTCACCAGGCACAGTTGGTTACGGCATGGGCTGTGTGACTGACCCTCCTGTCCCTGGCCCCTGGGCATCAGGCGGGCTCAGTTCCCGAGTCTCTAGGCAGGCCGGTGGCCCCGCCTGCATTTGCACCTGCTGCATCTTAGTGCCCAGCACCAGACCTAGAACCCGGGGTGGGGGCTCCCAAAATAGCAGCGTTTGAAGGGGGGACTCCGTCTGAGTGAGGGTGGGCTTGGCTGGCGGCAGCTGGAAAGCCCTGCACCAGCCCGTGCCCAGGACAGAGCACAGGCCCGCCCAGCCCCGCGCCCAGCCCCGCGTCGCCTCCGGCTCTGCTCGCCCGCCTTCGCCAGGAGCTGCGGCTCTCGTGGCGCGTCCGAGGCTCACCGGAGGAATCTGTTTATTTACCTTCGTGTGCTTTTCCTTGACCTTATCCGCGTATGTTATCCTCTCTGGCCACATCCCGTTTTCGGCAGAGTGGTGCGTAAGGCGACAGCACTCAGCGGCCACAGTGGCGTGGCAGCTTGCGAGGCGTGACCGGCACCCCGCTGCTCCCTGCTCGCTGGGCCGCACGTCGGGGTGCGGGTCCCACTCCCTCGGAGCCTCTGCTGCACCGACCCCGCAGCCCGGCTCCCTGTCACAAACACAGGGTCCGCGTGTCCCAGGAACAAGGAAATGAGGGCTTTGGCTCCCGAGTGCCGCTGCTGGGGGGCTTCTCCCTTGGGATTCGGGTCCTTTGTACTCCGTTTAAGATGAATTAAGTCCGTGGGGTCCTCGACGGTTGCTGTCCTGCCGCCGGTCCGTGGTGCTGACACATCCCCCAAGCCTGGTAGGAGAGCCCACCAGGCCCGCACACATCCCCTTAGACAGCGGAAGCTACCAGGGAGCAAGAACTCAGGTCCCTGCAAGGGTCCTTCTAGCTGGACTAAGAATTGACACGAGGCAGAGTAACAGGAGAAAATCAGATTTAATGGCACACGTACCAGGAATCCACACAGACAGAAATTCCAGATAGTCAGGCAGAATGAGGCAAACGGGACATCCCGAACGCAGGGCAAGGGACAGGGGTCCAGGACTTGAGACAGAAGGGATGCAGTTCACAGGGCACTAAGAAGAGCAGGTGTCTGGTAACTAGACGTCTGGCCTGCCGCTCAGATGGGTCGCTCAGATAAAGTTTATCTCTACTAATAACTCTCATTCAGGGAAAGACTCCCAATTTGGATTCTTCTGGGGAATTAGGGGAGGGGCAAAAGTCTCTCTTGAGCCCGCAGGGTGTCAGTTGCCTTCAGCTCAGAATACTCTTCTTGCCGAAGTGGCCATCTGGGGCCAGGCGTGCTCTGTTGAGCGCCAGACACTGGATGTCCTCAGCTCCGTGCTCCGTGCTTCACTGAACCTACTCCTCTCCCATCAGAGCAGGAAAGCCGCCATGATGAGTGGTCTGGACCCCAACCGCATTTCCTTTTCCCAGACATCGGGGGCCACCCCTGGCCTGCGGGCAGTAGTGAGCCATCACCCGAGTTCATCCCCTTCTACAGCTCTGACTCAGAGTCCCAAGCCAGGCAGGACATTTCCCTAATTCACGGATCAAATTTGACCAGTTGTGCCTGAATGAAAGGCCCAGCACTTGAGGAATTTTACTGCTTTTAAAAATTTATACTATCATAAAAATAACATACCCACTGGTAGGAAAATGTAGCTTCCATGAAGAATTCACATTAGGAAATTTGAAAATCCGTACCCCATACCATTTGAGTGTGTTTTTTTTTAAGAGAAGCCAAGAATCCTATGAGCTTCAGTTTTATAGTGTATGTTTTGTTCTCCTTGAGAAGACCTCATAAATCAATTGGACACATTTTGCTATAAAAGAAATATTTTATGTGTGAAGTACTTTCTTCAAGATTTTCTCTTTTATCAGGGGTTTGTGAAAGTGCAAAATGACACGTGGGTATAATTGGATGGCCACAGTCCTTAACTGTGGGCATCGTATATCTCTGCTTATGCAAAATTTATTTGAGTGTCAGAACTTTATTTAAGTGGATAAGGTGGGGAAAAGCTTCCCTGAAGACACTGTATATGAAAAAAAGAAGATTCTGTGCTTCAAAAAACTTCTGGCAAAACTCTGCAGCCCTGTGCTGATAGGATTCTACCCACAGTGTCCTGAAGTATGTCCTTGACGGAAACCAAATCTCACCATTTTATTAAATCAGTAACATCCCCAGAAAATCCTTGAGAAGAAGCCCAGTTCATTTTCAGCATCCCAAATAGTAAAAATTAGTAAAAAAGATTTAACTCACTTAAAAACATCAAAAAACCCCCAAATTTCCATTGTTCATTCGCCGTGAAAACATTGGGCATAGTGTGTCAACGCTTCTTTTATTTTTCCTCTCAGTGACGCATATGCCTTCTGTGTTGACTGTTCTGACTGAATATATTTTTAACTTTAAAAGACTTGTCTCTTCACTGAAAAATAGTTTGACTTTTTGTCAAAACGGTCAAAACAATCTCAGTGTTGGAAGTCACGTTATTTGAAGATATGGGCCTATCTTTGAAAAGCCCGCCCCCAAGGAAAGTGTTGACATACATGTTCCAGTTGTCTGGGACTATGTGACTAGCCCCCACACTCAGAGCTGTACCACACAAACAGTGCCTTACCATCTCCTCGGTTCTGTGGACACATGGACGGGCTCAGCTGGATGGTTGGTCTTGGGGTTTCCCACACACCCGTGGTCAGGTAGGAGTTGGGGTTGGAGTCATCCCACGCCATGAGGAGTCTGGATATCCAAGATGGCGCACCCACATGGCTGGCAGTGGATGCTGGCCATCAGCTGGGAGGTTGGCTGGGACTGCAGGCGGGACATGGTTCAGGCTTCTCATAGATTGGAGACTAGTTTCTGAGGCATGTGTCCCAAAAGAGAGCATTACAAGGACCCAGGTGGAAGCCAGAGTGTTGGTGACCCACCAGTGGGAGTCCCAGAACATCTGTCCCACTGCAGTTGATTGGTCAACATGATCACTAGCCAGTCCACATTCAAGGGGAGGGGATTGGCATCTCCTTAGTGGGAAGAGGGGCCTATAAGTACAGAGAAGGAAAGAATCCCTGAGGCCATGATTGGAGTCCACCCACTGCAGCCTCGGAGCGGTTCTTCCTGGTCTGGCTCTCTGTGTCCACCCCACTCTGTGGTTGTGTGCAGACCATGCATGCAGTGCATTCCCAGTGAAGCCCGCCTCTCTGCTCATTGCTCGGCCCATCTCTGTTGAACACCCACGGCTTTTAAGATCACTCTTCGCTGATCATCCAGTGTTGCAAATGGCCCATAACAAACCCCAAATGCAATGTAAAATGACAGCAATGTGGAAGTGCAAATAATGCAAAAATGCAATATTTCGTGAAGATGATGAACGTCTTGCTGGAATCCCACTCACGGTTTTTGACCAGCGAGGAGGTGGGGCTCAGGCAGATAACCATCAGAGAGGCAAATATCAGTTTTTCGCCAGTGATAATGTATGTTCATCTGAGAGAATTATTAAAACATTAAGTAATTAAGAGAACAACTTCTGGGAATTAACAGAATTCTAGACTATTTTTTGTGAAAGGCACTCGCTACAGAAGGGCTCTGAAAGTTGTCTGTGAAAGGAGCATCCTGCAAGATCGGCCGCGCATTGTGCCAGCAGGATGCACTGCGGGGACAGGCTGCCCCAACCAGCCTTTCGCTCTGAAACTGGGCATGCAGTTGCAATTAGAATTGTTATTTTATTAAATACTAAATACAATAAATGTATTTTCAATCAATTTTAGTTTTGTTTTTTGATATAAAGTGTTGATCAAATATTTGACTTGCATTATTCACTGTACAATTTTAACTCCGGTTTTCAGTGGATTTACTTTGTGTCTCTCCGAGAGTTCGGACTGTCTCATGTGGCAAGAATCTGCTGAGGTTTAAATCCAGGAGTCTGGGGTTGGGATTCCAGCTCTGGGGCGCACGCATTGCTGTCGGCACCCTCCGGCAGGTGCCCGAGTGTCCCTGCTCGCCATGGTGCGTTGCTGACACGGGGTGAGGAGGGGGAGGGGTCTGGTATCCGTGTCAGCAGCCTGAGCGCCGCTGCTAACAAGGGTGGAGTTATCGGGAAGGGCCCGGGTGAGCAGATCTCCAGGCAGGTTGCCCGCGTGCCCGTGTCGGAACAACCAGCGCGGAGACCCAGCTCTGAGATAGCAGCTTCCGTTGAGTTCCAATAGAACTTCAAAGACATCCCCTTCCTCTAGCTTCATCCTTACGGTGACAGAGATACAGTGCTTCACACATTTCTGAATCAGAAGTGACTTCTTTGAGTCTGCAAGCCCATGCTTTGTGCAAGCTTCCACGGGGCTCTCACGCGCTCTCAGACTTGTGAGGCCGAGTCAAAGCTTCAGCCGGCCATTGTCCTGCCCACCGTGGGAGCCAAAGGGCCCGTTCTCTGGGACAAGTGAGAAGAGATAGGACTAAGTTTTAGAAAGGGGGATTTTAGGGGCGCCTGGGTGGCTCAGTTGTTAAGCGTCTGCCTTCGGCTCAGGTCATGATCCCAGGGTCCTGGGATCGAGCCCCACATCGGGCTCCCTGCTCCGCGGGAAGCCTGCTTCTCCCTCTCCCACTCCCCCTGCTTGTGTTCCCTCTCTTGCTGTGTCTCTCTCTGTCAAATAAATAAATAAAATCTTTAAAAAAAAAAAAAAAAGAAAGGGGGATTTTATAAGGAAAGGAAGACCAAGGGACCCTCACACCAGCTTCTTGACTCTAGGGTGGGCGTGAGGACGGGATGGGCCAGGCCACGCAGCCAGCTGGGCCGAAGGCGGCAAGGCCCCGGGGCTATGACTCCAATCCATGGCGCCAGCCATCCCCACTCGAGCTGAGAGAAAAGCTGCCCTCTTAACCCCTGCCATTCACCACTATTTGGCCAACGAGAAAGAAGTCAGGGGGAACTGTTCGCTTCGCAGGGTGTGTTCATTCAAGTGCCCTGGTGTCCTTGACTGACAAAGCTCAAGCCGTGTGAGGCAGAAATTACTGCAAGATTTCAAAAACCATGTTTGTGTATCTGCGTGTCCTTCTGGCTGACGATAGCGAACGTGAATCTGACCCACGGCAAAGACCACCGAGAAGCAAGGGCAGCCCCGGCTTCCAGACCCCACAGTGCTCTTACCTTCACTGCTGACAGTCAGCAGGCTGGGCGTCATCAGGCTCTGCTCAGCTGAGCAAGTACGCGAGGGCTGATTCCAGGTGGGCGTCAAGGAGTGTCAGCGCACTCTCATGCAGGGGAAGCTGGTGTGCACAGCTGCTGAGCTCCCTGCCCCCCACCGAGGTGGCGCCGGGCCTCCCTGACATGGGGACCCTTGGGCACGTCACCTTCAGAACATACTTCTAAACAAACGTCATCGTTGTCGGATCGATGAGACGGCTCCATCCTTACGCTGATCATCCTGCTGTGAAAATGTCAATGGCAAAAATACTAATAATAACAGATTTTGAGAACCCCAATAAAATTACTGCAGAACTACCCCCCATTTTAAGTAAAAGCGGCATTTCTAACTGGCCCACTGAGGTGTGTCGGGGCTTCCCGTTGGGGTTCTATGTTACACTCCATTCCAGGTGCCCACAGTCGAGAGCAGGTGCTTGCATTCTGGGCAATGAGATACAAAATGCAAGACATCGACCTGCAGTAGCTGGAGCTCTAGCTACGTGGCGACTTCCAGACAGAGGTCAGGGCACCGGGAAGGCTCCAGGAATCTGCAGATGGAGCTCCTTAGATCAAATAAGGAACAAAGACAATTTTTAATGCTCTTTTTGCCAATTGAGGGGAAAAAAAATGTACATTTGTGAGTATACATTTCTTCGGCTTGAGCCCTGCTCCCCAGAAACAGTGCAAGGTTTCTAAGCCTCCGCCCTGTTGACTTCAGGGCCGGAGGGTTCTCTGTGGTGGGGGAGTCCTGAGTACTGGGATGTCCAACAGCAGCCCTGACCACACCCACTAGACCCACGGGTACCGTCCTTCCCCCCTGCTCCCCAATTAGGACAATCAAAAGTGTCTCCAGACATTGCCAAATGTCTCCTGAAGACCCAGCGGCCCCTGATTGGGAACCATTGCCTTAGTAATACGCTCTTTTAAAAAAATGCGCTTTATGCCGTGAGCCACGTCCAAAAGCACCTGTGTGCCAAGCACCTCGATTTACCTGGCAGGCTCTGCACATCTAAATACCGGTGCCCGGGGCTCTTCCTTGCCACAGGAGCTGGTAATGCTGTTTAATTGGTACAGTAAATATTCCAGAGTCTTCCCTGTTCTGCCAGAGTCATTTGGAAACCAGCTTTGGAACGCGGCTGCTATTTTAGGGATCGTCACACATCATCTGCTGTTTGGTGTCAAACCCAGAGTCGCTGTTATTTAACACTGATTAATAAATGGCAGGTTGTCAGTACTGGATGTGGAAGAGACTTCAAGGCGCCATTGTTCTTTTAAATTAAAACATTTAAACATTTAAATCCAGGGCTGGTTCTGGTGGCTCATTTTAATTATTCCTTTTGTCTTAGCATACCTCGCTTCTGATCTCACAGCTGTCACGCCCTCGGTACCTGGAGTCGGAGCACATGACCGCCTTTCCCCATTAACTGCCATTATTTTTATAGGGGAAGCTGGAAGCCACTGGAGCAGACATTAATTCCGAGAGAAGACTGCTGGCTGGGCTATTAAAATGAACGTATCTGAAAGCTACAACTCATTTCATTTATGTTATGGGCAGGCGGCAGGACTGGGCGGTGTGCGTGTGTGTGGGTGTGCGCACGCGTGTGTGTGCGCACGCGTGTGCGCACGTGTGTGTGTGCGTGTGTGGAAGGCATCAGGACTGGAAATGCTTCTCCCTTCTCTGCTCCTGATGGCAACAACCACAGCCTAACTCCAGCCCATTGCTAGCAAGCGGGGAGGTTTGCAAAGACCATCAGGGAAGCCCCGCATGGATGGACAGTTGGACAGCCAGTTGGGAAGCCAGGGGGCCTGTCTGGAGCCTCACGTTGTGCCCCCGACCCTCCCACGCAGGGACCAGCATCCGTGTGCAAGACTCCGTCTCTGGAGGAAGGGTCCGGTTGGCCAAGCCCAAGTTGAGCCCTGCCTGGCTGCCCCCGGGTCAGGCCCTTCAACGTCGACCACAAGAGTACCCGCACCAAGACTGAACCTAATGAGGGATCCCTAAAAGGCAGACTGAGTGCTATCCACAGAAAAGACGGAATTCGGGAGACCAGAAAACGCCCACCCTCCTCTCCCTCTTCCTCCTCCTCCTGCAAGTCAGTGGGCTCAGGGACCACGGCAATGCTACTTTTCGCACTCGAGATGTGGTTTTCTCACCAACTTTACATCCACCTGGTTCGTGTTATATTTAGCTGTGCTCTCAGTTATAAAGGGTGGGGAGACGTCGCAGAAATCAGACTCCTGCAAAATGCAGGACACTTTCTTCCCTTGCAGTATTTATGTTCCCTCTGTCCTGTGTTAAAGCCACACGTTCCCAGTCTGGCGTGGGGGTGGGGTGACTAGCCCTTCCCCTGGTCCCCCTCAGAGGGCATCCCTGCAAATGCTGACATCTTTCTCCTCCAGAAGAACCCTGACCCCGTGCGTCTGGTTCCCACTGGTTGCCGGTGGTTATTCATGATGCCCCAGACAGGCAGTAAGACAGAAACCAGAGGGAACCTCGGGCGGCTAATTTAGACGCACTGGGTCCTGGGTCCACTCTCAGACAGACTGTTAACTCCTTAAATATATGCAAGTATACTTGTCAGTTATTCCCAGTTGCTTCTCAAATCCTTTTAAATAAAAGGTAACAGAAATAATAAAACCAGTGAAATCCATGTGTCTAAATAAAATATAAACGAGGCAATGAAACAGATACAGATAATACGGTTTTGACATTGCTGTCTGGATTCTAAAAAAGAAAGACCAGTAATAAAATGAAGTCTGACAAATTCTCAGACTTTTGAAGTGATGCAGTTCGTTTTCCCCACGTAAAGATGATTACCACGTAAAGTCTTTCAGATCGGAAAAGTAATTTTCACAGGCAAAGCAATTAATCAGACACCGACTTTTCAGAACACGGGAGGTTGCGACAGTAAGCACACCCCAAAAGACCAGAAGGAGTGGGTGATCCTTGGGAAGGGCGAGTTTACTGAGATTATCTTGAAACCCAGCCTCCTGCCACCTAACCAGAAGGAGAGAGATTCCCACACACCAGGCAGCAGCGGCCAGAGATGGTCATTTCAAATCCACTTCTTAGACCAAGCGGCCAACTACGGGTTTTCTATGGAACTTGTTTCCATAAATTTACGTTGGAGTCAATTATATATTTAAAAGGAAGTAGGAGCCCAAACTTTAATGTTATGCACGTGTGTGTTTGAGTCGTCGTTTGGCCTGTGAAAGTTACCTTCCAAGACAAAAAGATGCCACACTCCAATCACAGCCCTATCTTCAGTGAAAATAGTTCTACACCAAATCGGCAGTCACGCTTCTAAGCACTTCCCTGCCGTGCCTCGCACGCACACGCTTCCCAGCCATCAGACATTCGTGGCGACATAAATATTCCATCAGGGGGATGATGAGAGTTTCACCAGGACACCACATGTTGAAAAGTCAGTTCCTGTCTCTCTGTCATTCCCGAAAATGGCACTGGAGTGAGCACTCGTGTGTGTGTGTGTGTGTGTGTGTGTGTGTGTGTTCCTCCTGCGTTTCTGATCCTTGCCTTCAGGGTGAGTCAGAATTGAAGATTTAGAACGTTTTTAAGGCTTTTTGACGCGCTGCTAAGCTGCCCTCCAGGAGCCACCCCCACCCCCCGCCCAGGTCGTCCATTCACTCAGGGTAGGAACGCAAGCGTGAGGCTGCCACTCCGTAACCCAGCGTGGGCGAGGGGTGGGCTGGTAACGTCTGCACACGAGCGCTAGTGAGTACGATTTGTTTGGGGAAAGTCTGTAGCTCGTTGTTTGCATCTGTATGTGTCGTCATCAGCGATGCTGAGCTTTTATTGCTCCTCTTCTGTTGACCATTTGCTTTTTCTTTGTAAATGAGTTATCTTTGGGGGTTTACTTGCTTGTTTGCTTCCTTTTTTCCCCGCTGAAATACTTACCATTCCCTGTTCGATTTGTAAAAATGCCTTGCATGTCATTTATGAACCTCTGTGGCCGCCACACTCTACCAAACACGTCCCCCCATTTTTCTTCGGCCTTCGGTGTTATATCCGCGGTGTTTTCCAACTTGAGGAATTTGCCATCTGTTTTGTTACAATGTCTGTCTTTCCCCGGGCGCATTTGGTTATTTTCCCCCTGTGATCCGCCGCCGTTCTCTCTGACCCACTTTGTGCCCGCTCTCCTTACTCTCCCTTGTTTCCCGGATTCGCCTCGTCCTCCCTGCTTCTTCCTCCCTCGTTTGGCAGACTTGGGCAGAGGGACCTCACAGGCGACCCCAGGTTCCTGCTCGGGTCTGCTGTGACGCCCCCTCCCGACTGGGGCCCTCACTGCCCTCCCTAAGCAGTTTAGGGACAGAGCGGAAGGATCTTATAAGTGGGCTGGCCACGTGCATGCTGGCTGGGCCACCAGGAGCCAACACCCGGGCAAGTTCGCACCTGATCCTTCGTGTCCCCTGCATTTCAGGTGCTGAGCAGCTTGTCTTACCCTCTGTTAACTAGGAAAGAGATGCTTTTATAGTTTCCATTAGAGATTTTTATTAAGCAAACCTGCACTCTGCCAGCCCGGAAAGGTATTACGTGAACATTTTATGAGCAGAATGTAGAAATTAATGGAGAAAAAAATATTAGAAATGGGGATTGTTTAGCGTTGTTTGCTGCCCGCACCTGACGGAGTATGGTTAATCGTACATCACATTGCAGGTCCCTCTAATCTCCTCCATAATGTGTTTTTTATTTCCATTTGTGTTGGGGGTTTTGTAAAATAAACACGTATTGTGTTCTCTGGAGAGATAATGGGTGCCTTTAAACGGACAAAGACAGCCCTGATTCCGCGGGCGCTGGGCTGTGATAGGCGCAGGAGGGGATCGTGTCCTGCGTTATCACGTTCTGTTGTAGGAAATGACTTAAATAGACCCAGCCTCAGAAACCGCAATTGTGTCGAACTGCGTTGTGGTGAACTTCACCGTGCGTGGACGCGCGGTTCTGTATGATGAATCTATAAAGAGGCACCCCGCGCATGCGAGGGTTTCTTTTTGATACTCTGAAGAGGCTATTCTGTCTTTTTTTCTTAGGCCAATCTTCGAGTTTAGTGATGGAGAAATAGCAGTAATAATAACACACAAAAAAAACAAAATCAAAAGGCCCTGAAATATTTAAATTTCCATCAGGAGGCAGCGCAGTGACCTGATTATGTGCAGCGGGTCATGTCACATGAAGGAGCCCTGGTCACAGCAAGGGTCGGTGTGGATGGCCAGGGTGGGGGACGTTCAAGCCATTCTTCCCATATTCCCCACCCCTCAGTTTTCTCCCATGCTTTGCGGAGGATTGGTCTTCACAAGACATGGGGGACATTGTTTCATTGACTCTATGGCCCATCCTGCTGAAACAATCATTTTGCACTGTCCCCTAATAGAGGCAAAAGAAAGGATTTCAGCAACTTTTATTGCTTTCTAAAAATTATTGTAATGGTGCTTGTTGATGGTGGAAGATTTTCATGGAAATGGATAAAAATTAAGAACATAAAATTACCACTGTTAGTGTTTTGATTTATAAATATCCTTTCTAGCCTTTTTTGTTAAACCTATAAAAGTGAAATTAGGCCAAATAATTCCAGTTTGCCCCCACCTTACCCATCTGCTGTGGCTACTTTCCATGTAATATGTAGCTTTCTGCCCTTTTTCTAGATTTGCTCTGATTCCATAGTGCTCTGTAATCGTTTATACAGCGATTTTCATAGCAATTCAGAGTGCGCTTTGTTTCAGTTTTCCCATGATTAAAGGGAAAACAGTTCCGGCAGGAGGTGCGTAGGCTCTGGGGGCAGTTTGCAGGGGGGCTGTTCTCCGCACCTACAGCTGACCCAGACCCTTACTCAGAATGGAAAGTGAGGGTGTGTTAATTTCAACAGTGTTGACAGTGATCGACTGACAATCAAAGCTGTCTTGGGGGATTCTTGGAAGTCTTCCTGGATGGTCCTCTGGGGGCCCCGTCTGTGGGTTTGGGCTGTCCCTGGATAAGCCCCCTTCCTGGGGACATCTCCCAGGACAGGGGCCTTGGTGGGGCCCACACTGCAGGCTTCTGGGCCAGCTGGGGATGCAGACTGATGACTCCCAGGGGGCTAAGGACCCAGAGGCAGGAGACTCACACACATGCAGGGGCCCACAGACTCCAGACACCCCGAGAAGGGACCAAGGGCCGGTGTTCTCCCAAACTGCCCTTGATGCTCATTTATGATAGCTTTCCCTGGAGTGGGGGCAGGATGCAATGTGGGCTACCTGGGCTCCTAACCTCTGGAAACTCGATTCATGCCCACAAGCCTTAGGCTGATTCTTCACTGGACAGAGGATGTGCCGGGGCGGGGGGGGGGGGGGGGGGGGGGGGGGGGGGGGGGGGGGGGGCGGTTTCAGACACAAGGTCTGCTTTTATACTGAAATATGGCTTCGAACATGAAAATGTGGCTGGGAGCACGAGTACGGCTGTTACTGTTAATAGCTCAGCACCTTTATCATGGTCCCAAACCACGGTGGTGTCTAAGGGTGCTTCGCGGGAGGTTATCGGGCACCGTTGTCCGGAGCAGGGGCCTCTGGCCGCATGAACGCCTCCCTCCCTCCCTCTGTGGGACTGCGGGCGTAAATGGTTCCTCCCCTGGCCCCAGGGTGGGGGCCCACAGTGGGGTTCTCCCTGGCATCACCCCAGTGTCCTCACTGCCCCCCAGCCACTGGGAAGGAATCCTGGTGCTGTGGGCGCAGCCCCTGGGAAGTGCTCAACAGCCCTGCATCTGTATTAAATCCCACACAACTGACTTAGGAGAGATGCCACATATCAGGGTCACAAGCCCCCGCAGAGAGGGGCAGCAGTGGTGACAAGAGTCTTGGCACGTCCTCCCTCCCTCCCTCTCTCCTCCCCACTGTACCCATCTTTTCCTGCGTCCTCGGCAACGCCACGTGGAGGGACCATGTGCTCCGTGCTGGGCGTGGCCCCTACCTTTGGAGGCTGCAGATTCAGGGCCAGAGCCATTGAGAGGGCGCCTCTGAGCCACATCAGAGCATCTCAACCATCTGTACCCCGGGACATGACTAAGATCCCAGTGGGACCACTTAGTTGGAGCCAAACCACACAATCCCTACAAGCCCCGGTTTCCTGATCTGCACAAAAGGTGTAATCATAGTTCTTGGGACCCGGGGGAGCGAGCAGCTTCAGTGAGCACGGTGCTTCTCTCTCCTGCCCTCCCAGGGGGCTTCTGCTTGCTGGGAGGGAGGAGCCGGGGCTGGAAGGTGAGCCCAGATGGCCCCTTCCTTCCTGCCCGCCCTGCTGCCCCTTGGCAGGGATGGTCATCAGGGCTCTAGGCCCCGGAACCCGGTTCCGGGGAGCTTGATGGGACGCCTGGCTCCTGGGACTCTGTGTTGAGACAGCGTCAGCTGCGGACAGCGAGGCGGGGATGGGGCCCAGGTGGGAGTGTTAGCCAGCTCCTGGCCACAAGACTGTTGTCATTGCTGCTCTTTGTTGTTGCTTATAAAGCAGCACCGAAACAATGTTGCTTCTCCACTTACAGACAGAGTCACAGAGTTCACTCAGGTCCCCATCCCTGCGAGGCATGAGGCTGGGACCTGCCCCCGCCCCCATCCCCATCCCCGTGCAAGAGGCCATGTCAGGAGGCTCTCTAGGTTGGCTCAGGGCCCAGGTGGCTCTGGATGTGGTGGCACCTGGCCTGGACCTGGGGGACAGTTATGCATCATGTACCTGGACCTGTCCACCTGGCCAGGGAGGTGACAGGTGGAGGCGAAGGGCGTGAGGCTGGCGAGGTAGGGGAGGAACCAGGAGCTGCCGGTGGGTTGGCTTTGCGCGGCTCCTGCATCGTCTCTAGAGACAAAGTGGGCCGCCTACCTTTAACTACTGGGAGACTTCACGTTAAAATATGGGTACCCTCCACTCTTCAGAAGTTGGGGGGCTCTGGGCTCTGGCGTCGCAGGAAAGTGAGTGCCCCTAGGAGCGTTGACAGTGGCACTGTGGCCACTGGGTTCTCCCCAATCCCCAATGCCCCCCGACCTGAGGCTGGCAGCAGTGGGATTCTGAGACATGCACCCTCGTGGCTCCTCACCCTTCCATCTGTGTCCGCCAGGCTTGCACTCCAGACCTAAGGTGCAGAGGCCGGCGGGATGTGGGCAGGGGGTCAGGACAGGGTGACCCAGAGGACATGGCAGGGGGCAGGCTCTTAGAGGATGGAGGGCCCCTGCACCCCTTGGCCCCCAGGCCAGCCATGAGGTGAGGCAGCCCTCTACATGAGGTTGCTCTGGTCCATCAATAAATCTAGCAAGAGCCCGGAATGAGTGCTTTCCACGTACACCCCAATCCCTGTGCTGGGCCTAGGGGGCCGTGGTGTACCCACTCACAGTTTTCAGGCCGATAACTAGAGGGTCAGAGAGACAGACGGGACCCTTGCCCAAGACCCCGCAGCAAAGCAAGAACACTACACAAGCAAGATCTGGCCCAGGGCCGCCCTTCCCCTCGAGAGCGTGGTCTTCCTGTCTGCGCTCGGCCATGACCGTGAGCGCCCCCCACCCAGGCCCAGCCGACCCGAGCCACCAGCGCTGGTCTGATCAAAAAGAAAGACGTGCACACTTGTTAGTGTGGCTTCTGGGCCCCGTGCGTCTGTGGCTAGGCTCACTTGTAGTAAATGATCCCACTCCTCAGTCTGTTTCCTGAGACCAGTTCAGCCCAGAGTCACAGGGAAGTCCGACTTCTCCCCCAGCTTCGCCCTCCTTGTGGACATTTAGATGATTTAGGCAGAAACCATTTGAAAATTAATTATCCAGATAATTGCCTACCACTTAGGTTCACTTTAGAAATGTCAGCTTGACGGCCAGCCAGCTTGACGGCCAGCCCCACTCCTCTCACAGCCCCGGGAAGACCGCTTTGGCCCCGGCTCAGAACCAGCTGCCTGAGCCTCTGCTTCCCCGTGTTTGTTGATCTCGAGTTCTGTGGCTGTCTTGTGCCCGGCTGTCATCAGATCGTTGTGTTTCGTCCCCCCGGGGTTGAACCTGCAAACGGGCGGCAGTTTACAGGTGGAGCTCCAGGCAACTTCGGAGTTACTCTCCTGGGTCAGAAAATGATTCGAGATAATGCCTGATTGCACCGGCCGGTAATGGATCTTCGTCCTCCACTTAAAGATTTCCTCGCCCCGCCTGATGGGGAAGCAGAGCCAACCTGCAGTAGCTCTATCCGTGCCATTTGATTTCTGCAAAGATCACTAATCCCAGTGGGAATTTATGTAAAAGCATTCAGACCCCGCAGAACAGTCAGAGGCTCCATATTTATCAAGTGCCGCTCTCCTCCTGTGAATAATGCTTTCTGGGCCAGGCCCCGTCAATTGCCGACATTAATGAATTTCAAAGGTAGAGACGGTTGTTGAAGCGTGTTATCTGGGGGGCTTGCTGTTGGAGTTTCGTGATTTATTCAGTTTTTAAATTTCCGTGATTGTTGAGGAGATTTCCAACATTTTGTAAGAAGCAAGGCAGGGGAAGCAAGAGATATTTGATTTTTTTCAGTTAATCCTCTGGATGCATTGTTTGGTACAAGCAAAGGCCCCGTGGTGTGCAAGTCCTGGGGGAGGGAACCCCCCAAGCAGGCGGCCCCAGCAGCTGAGGCAGGTGTGGGGTGGGGGTACCAGTGACGGTGATTCTGTCCCTGGGCTTTCTTCCCACCTACCCGCCCACGCCCCAACCCAGGCTCTTCCCGGCGCACCTGCTCAGTACACACGTTGGACAGTGTCACTGGCATTTCATTTCATCTTGCCCCTTCTTGAAAGTCAGACTAAGGGCGTGTCTCCTCCCAAGCTCGCTGTGTAGTAAAAGGTTTTAATAAGAAGCAAATGAAGAAACGAAAGCCGAACTTCCGGGAACTAATAGCAGTTTAGAATAAGCCGTAAGAACTTTGAAAGGAAGGGTAAAGAAAGCCAATAAGAGAGTATATTGAGGACATTAAACTAAGTCATTTTAATGTCATCGTTTGCTATCTGGGAACACGAGCAATTTAGAGTTCTCCAGACTGTCACAAGGAAGCGTTGGTCTTCCTGTGGCGGGACGGTGGTCCTGATGAGCTAAGGCTGGTGATATCATCTGGTGATATCCAGGTGCTCTAGGAAGGAGCTCCAGTTTCATTCTGGAAATGCAGGTGGGGGGGGAGAGCGCCCAGCCGCGGGGTCACCCGTGGTCTCTGGGTCCATACACGTCCCCTCCTGGCTCACCGCGAGGCCCCGGGCTGGACCTCTCCTCGCCCGGGTCAGTGTGCCGTCCCTGCTTCCAGGAGGACGCTAGTAGCGCCGACCGCCCAGGTCAGCGGGAGTGTGTGGAACATGCTCCACGTCCGTGGGCCAGATCTCGGGAGCCGCTCAGCGCCACGGAGAAAAGGTGGTGCAGGTGGCAGATTCGTTTTTATTGTATTTAAAACCCAAACCTTTTGCATGTCTTCCCTAATGGAATTACAGGGTACCGTCTGGAACACCTAAGGAGCATCAGTGCCCTGCGTGCGGTCCCATGACCTTAGCAGAAACCCCTGGCGGCCGAGCAGGGGCTGTGTGGCCTCACGCCTACCATGTGGGGCTCATGAAGCCAAGGGCGTGCGTCCCTGCCCCACACAGGCCAGTGGGCTTTGGAGGAAAGCACCTGTCTTCAGGCCCACACACCCCCTCTGCAGGCCTGGCCCATAGCGAGCATGTGCTCAGGGCCTCGGCTCGCCAGAGACCCCGCCCTCCCTGGGGTCAGACGCCCATTCACAGTCTGCACCGAATGTGAAATCAGCAGCGACCTCCTTCCAGGGACACTAGGATTTAAGCTCCCCCTTTATCCAGACTTGGGACTTCACCAGCAGGTGAGGGGCCCCTGCGTCACCACGGTCACCACAGACGGTCCTCGGGCGAGAGGTTGTGTCTCTGCCATGGGGCCACCTGGCCCTGGCACCCCAAGGGGGCAGAAGCAGAAGGTGGAGGACGCCTCCGAGGCCCAGGCAGCGGCTCTTTCAAGCCTGGTCATACTTAGGGACGTGTATTTACATCACTGGAGATGGCGGGTCAGGGATGTGCTCGGCATATGCATCGCAGGCCTTCCTGTCACTCCCCCAAGGAAACTCTGTAGACAGCAGGGAGGCCTTTTCCAGAAAGCGGCTGAGCCTGCGTGCAGCCCCTGACCTGCCCCGAGTGTCCCCACAGCTCGCTGCCAGGCCCTCTGCCCCAGCTGGGTGGCCTGCGTGATGGCCCTTCTTGCCATCTTTGTCTGCAGATGCCAAATCGTCAGGCCCCAGGGTTGCACGGCCTTCTCTAACGTTCTGTAACGCACTGCCCGTGGCCGTGGAAAGCGCTCATCCCTTGCTCAAATGTGTGTATAAAATCATCCGCTGAATGAAAACTTTGTGCCGGCTGCTGGGGAGGCAGAGGAGGCAGACTGCCTGTTCTCCCGGGAGCTCACGGTCTTGGTGGGAAATGTTACCTTCTGGTGTGATGAGTGCATGAAGGAACCGAGCATGGGGGCCGTGGGGGCCGTGGGGCAGCGGAGGAGGGCCCACCGATCCCCCTGGGATGGGGTCTCTGTTCACAATTACATGGTTATCAGATTATTTATCTTGTGTGATGCTTTCTCCACATCTAGACGGGTCGCCCCATGGGGAATAGGGCACACTCGTGGGACGTCCTCAAAAGGCTTTTGTCAAATACAGAGAGAGAATGAGAGAAGCGGCTGACGGAGATCTCACTGCACCTCTGATATGGGTTGGAGTGGTGGGGTTCGGAGCCGATGGCCAAGAAAGAATTCTTGAGCTGTTTTTGGTGCAAAAAGGTGTTTTTATTAAAGCACAGGGACAGGACCCATGGGCATAAAGAGCTGCCTTGGGGTTGCAGGAGTGACTGATTAGATACTTTGGTGTTGGGGGAAGTAATGACAAAGGGAGGTTTCCAAAAGGTCTTTCAGATTCTAAAGAAGACACAGGATCCTGGAGGCCTGGCTATTGTGAAGCTAAAGTTGTTTTTCCTCTAGGAAAGCATTAACACGAAGACAATTGGGAGTTTCTGGAGGAACATCAGACTCTGCCTATCTCAAGTATTTGTCCATGGGCTATGGGTTATAAGGAAATTTTATTTTATCTATTCTCCACGTCACCTCCAGCCAATGAGATCATGCCCCTCTTTACAGGAAATGCTCGTAACACCCCCGTTGCCATCCTGAAATGAAACCTATAGATGGTATAACTACCTAGACAGACGCTTGTTTGACTCTTTATCCTACAGTTGTCACAGATTCCCAGAAAGTTGCAGAAAGCAATGTACAGAGAGGTTCTGTCCGCCCCCGTCCACTTCCTCCAGCGGTGACATGGGGGGGGGGGGGCCACAGCCAGCAATATGGCATCGGTCCGGCGCACAAACCCATTCCCCTGTCAGCACTTGGCCCTGCACCTGTGTGCGCCTGCGTGTGGTTCCATGCGGTTTCTTAAGTGGCTGATCATTTATTTACCACAAGTTGTAGCAACCAATCTGTTCTTCACTTAATTCCTAATAGGTCCACATCAGCCTGCATTGAGGTGCTGCTGCGATCAGAAATACATTCATACAGCCACTCAACAAGCGGTCACTGAGCACTACCCTTTCTTCCGGCCTCGGTGCTGGCTGCTGGGGACATAAAAGTGACCAAGGTGGAGACGGTTCCTGTTCTCCTGGAGTTTATGGCCCAAAGAGGGAGTAGGCAAGGGAAACAGGCAGTTACAACCGAAGGGCGGGCGCCATGTGTGCGTGCGCACAGGAAGGGTGCAGGTCGGACATGGGTGGGCGCTAGTGGAGACTCCTTGGGGCAGAGCAGGGGCTCGCTGGGCACAGGTGGAGGGAGGGGTGTTGAGGCCACCCAGAGGTCTATGGCACAGTCAAGAACCTGAACAAGGCTGGTTGGGTGATCCCCAGTGTGAGGGGGGCAGTGACTTAGGAGACGTCGGGAAGCCTATGAGCAAGGCAGGAAGCTTGGACTTCACTGGGATTGTAGCTGGGACCCAGTTACATATTGAACAGCTATAGAGATATAACTCACATACCAGACAATTCATTCTTTTAATGCAAGTTCAGTGGTGTTTAGTTTACTGAGATTTACACAACCGTCACCACCACCCAAAAAAGTTCTTTGTAATTTTATCTCACATAGATTCATTTTACCACCACAATCAAAGTCCCAGATTATTTCATCTTGATAAGCGTATTCTTAAAAAAATCATTATATGGTGTCACTGTAACATCAGGAAGGTGAGAAGGATAGCACACACAAAGCATAGGATTCCACACCCAGGCGGGACTCTGCTGGAAGACCTGGCCAGGGGCCTGTGGCTTATCGGTGGGGCCTCTGGGAGGGTGGGAGCTGCAGCGTTGGACACGGGTTAGGTTGATGACTCGAGTGCCTCAGGCCAGTGTTGCAGCTGGAGACGTAATTCTCCAAAATGGTGAAGAGCTCTTGGAAAGTGCTGAGCAATATGAAGGACAAGACTCCTTCTCTTTATGTGATCATTTCACTCCTGGAAAAATTCGTTGTGGATTAAAATCCTGCAATCAGGTCACATTTCTATATAAAACAAAATTAAGGTCTGGGCTCTAATAATTCTAAACTTACAGGATGAGCTGGTGGGCCGTATCAGCTATAGACACGTGGAACTTCTAAGGCTCTGCAGGATGACTTGGCATGCTAATGGCACTCGGATATTGTGATCATAAAAATGTACCCCCCTTATTTTCAAAACTGCTCCTTGGACTGGTTCTACCCCCATGAGAGCCACTATGCTTGACTATGAGTTCCTCATGGACCCTATAGCTAGTCCTTCCGTTTCATCTGTAGTATGGGCCCTAGCAGGTATGAAGTAGCCAAATAAACATGGATGGATGGAGAGATGAGTGGATGGGTGGATGGATGGATGGATGGATAGATGGATGGTTGGAGAGATGGAAGGAAGGAAGGAGAGAAGGAAGGAAGGAGGGAAGGAAGGAAGGAAGGAAGGAGGGAGGGAGGGAAGGAAGGAAGGAAGGAGAGATGGATGGTTGGATGGATGGATGAAGAGAGAGAGAGATGTTTGGGTGGATGTACAGAAGGAAGGGAGGGAGGGAGGGAGGAGAGATGAATAGATGGATGGAAGAATGGATGGATGGATTGATGGATGGATGGAGAGATGGGTAGGTGGGTGGCTCTTAAATATCACTGCTTAAAAAACCCTCAGGAGCCTGCTGTCCAGCATATGTACTAAGTTTGCCATCTCTGTCCTTCAACATGAATGGGCCTCTACTCCTAAGTAGAATATGTTGGTAACTTGGTGAATGAGAATCATATCTGGCTGTTATAAGAACACTAAGTTATATAATAATCTGAGGTTTTGCCATAGGTCAGTGGTTCTCAACAGCTGATTTTGATTTTTCATTTAGCAATACCTGGGAACATTTTTGGTTGTCACAACTTAAGAGAATATGCTGGCATTTAGTGGGTAGAGGCCAGGGATGCTGCCAAATATCCTACATGTGCAGGAAACATCCTACACGCACAGGACAGCCCCCATAACAAAGAAGTATTCAGCCAGATTGTCAGAATGCTGGGGTTGAGAAACTCTGCCACAGGTGATCAGCTATACTATTTTTAAACCACCGCAATGTGAATTAATTAAATTTTGGAATACTAAAGATGGCCTTGAACAAAATGGTTGCACAAAGAGCTCATGCACCTGTGGAAGACAAGAGACATGGGGGAGGCAGCTCCAGAGATGAGCTCTGCAAGGGCTTTTCTCGTGTGACTTCAAAGCAGAGAGTGTGCCCTGTATGTTGGATGTATCATTAGTGTGATTATATATACTTATGTGCAGACACAGTTGTTCTATAAATGCAGTGATGCTTCTGAGAGTAATAGGAAAACTTCTCCTGGGGGTGAGCAAGTTAACAGATGGGGAACTAGAAGCCTGGATTCACAATGGGGTAATAAATGGAAACTTGCTGCACAAAGAAAAATCAGTGTTTTAATTTGTCAGAAAATTACTGACTGGCAAGAGGTGCTTTGTACCAGAGTTCTCTCTTCAGAGTGTGAATTTTCCTTAAAAGAGAGCAAACCTCTGTTTACTGTCTCTGTTGAACAGAGTCATTTGAAAACAATGAGGACCTACATGGGGTTCAAGGACCAGCCGCCGCGTTGCAGTAACCACATGGGCCGTTCTAGAAATAATTAGTTGTTACCAACATCTGCCACTGTGGCTGCTGCAGCCGGTTTCTCTATATACCTTGGAGGTTGGCAAAATCTCCAATTAGTTTCCTGTTCACTGGAGCTTCACATCTCCCTGTGCCATCTCTGGAGTGAAGGAGTGACTTGCTTTATCCTCCTTCAAGTAACTCTGTTAAAGGTAATCCCAGTGTAGAGAGAGCAAGAGACATTAGGATATAGAGCTATTCTGAAAAAGTTGACGAGCAAAGCAGCCAAAATTTGGTGATGGCATTGATGTAATGGTGTTGGTGACTGTTATCTGATGATGAAAGTGGCAGTGATGGTGTTGGTGGTGGTGATGATGATGGTGCTGATGGTAGAGATGGTGATGGTGGTGATGATGGCAATGATGATGGTGATAGTGATAGTGATGGTGATGGTGGTGATGATGGAGATGGTGGTGATGATGATGATGGTGATAGTGATGGTGATGGTGATGATGATGGTGATGGTGATGGTAGAGATGATGGTGATGGTAGAGATGATGGAGATAGTGATGGTGATAGTGATGGAGATGGTGATGATGATAGTGATGGTGATGATGATGGTGATGGTAGAGATGATGGAGACAGTGGTGATGATGATAGTGATGGAGATGATGATGGTGATGGTGATGGTAGAGATGATGGAGATGGTGGTGATGATGATAGTGATGGAGATGATGATGGTGATGGTGATGGTAGAGATGATGGAGATGGAGATGATGATGGTGATGGTGATGGTAGAGATGATGGAGATGGTGATGATGATGGTGATGATGATGGTGATGATGGTAGAGATGGTGATGACGATGATGATGATGGTGATGATGGTGGCCGTGATGGTAGAGATGATGGAGATGGTGATGACGATGATGATGATGATGGTGATGGTGGTGGTGATGGTGGCGGTGATGGTGGTGGTGGTGGTAATGACAGTGGCAGTGATGTGACAGTGGTAATAGTGATGGCTGAAGCCCTGGCAGGGTTAGCAGAACTGCCTGAGGCCCTGCTTGTCCCATCAGTGATCTGCACACACCTCTTGGCCTCAGCTCCTGCTGCTCCTCCCCTACACCTCCTGCCTCTGAGCTCTGGCCATTCCCATAGTCTGTCCATCTTGGGGTCCAGCAAGCATGGCCCAGCACCTGAGACTTTCCATTTTCTGTTCTCTCTAGAAGTTTTTCACCCAGACCTCCCTCTGGCTGCCTCCTTTTTGTCAATACAGGTGCAGCTCAAACCGTCCCCTGGAAAGGCCCCTCCCCATTGTCCCCTCTCCATCTCTGTGTGCTCCGGGGCTGGTGTTACCTGGTGGGCAGATTGGGCTTCTCTCTGGCCTGTTCAGCCATCACCTTCTCTAGAAGGTCGGTCCCATGAGGACAGGTGCTGGTACTGGGCACCACTGTACCCCAGTCCCCAGCCTGTGGGGGTCCAGTAGGAAGTCCCTGTTGAGAATCCCTGATGCAGAGCTTTCTCTGCACTTGTGAGATGGGGTCAGGGTTTGGGGGGCTGTTAGGTCCCCAGCCAGGAGTGGGCACCATGAAGCAATACCCTTCTCCCCTAGAAGTCCCTGTCTTACTTCAGCAGTGATTCCTTTCTGGGCGCACATTGGAGCCCTGTGTTTTATGCTCCTGGTTATCCTCCTGTCACTTTGCCAAAGAACCAAGAGTCCACAAAGCTCCCTTCTCGTTCCTGTCCTTGAGGCAGAAATAACATCCCTGACTTTTGCCTGTGTGTGCATTCAGAGACCGTGTTGTGCCCTTGTCAGAAATCACCTCTTTGAATTTCACACCACCCAGGTGGGGAAAGGGACACAGAGGACCTCAGTGGCCTGCCGAAGATTTCAGCCTGGTGCCAGCCCACACCGACCCCAGGGCCCACAGGGACCTCTCCCCGGGGGGTCTCCAGGCCGGCAACCACCTGCACAGCCTAGAAGCCCGGGGCTAGTGGAGGCCAGGAAGTCACCCCTGGATCAAGCAGGTGGCTGGCGCCAGGGTCTGAGACCACGCTTTGCCAACCAGTCGATATTCTCCATTAGTAGGAAGTCAATCAGTGTTTGCTAAATGATGTGCACAGGTGAAAACTCCAGAAGAGGTGTCAGGAGCGTGTCACCCACGCTGGCACGGAATCAGCCCTGAGTAACCACGTGCCCCTGCTATGAGCTCTGTCATTGCCTGTGGGCACCTCAGCTCCATTGCCAAGGAAGGGAAGCCTGCGATCCACGCGGCACCTGCCATCCTAGTTCTGTAGCAGAGAACGGGTGCTCTTCTCCTGCAAGGAACAAGGTGTGCCCAGGTGATGGGAGGTGAGACCTGCTTCTCTCCCTTGCGTCCAGGAGCCGGCTGTTCCGTTCTTTCGATGCCTGGACTTAGAAGCCTGGCTGGGAGATGTGGGTCCCAGCTTTGCCCTGAAAGTCTACTGTAGGAAGACCCAGAGCCACGGACTCACCTGCCATGGGGGGACCTGGTTTTACAGGGGTCTGCATATACGGACTGGGACTGCAGCAGCCCGGCCACCTCCGTCCAGGTATGAATGCAGGTGTTCCCAGGAACAGATGGTGGGGCGCCCTGATAGGAGGTAAATGTGTTGAGTGGGTGTCTCTGGGGCCCTTGAGGGGTGCTTAACTTGGCTTCAAGGTGACAGCACACCTCCCAGGAAACTGTGAGGTCCTCAGAGGTATATTCCCCGGCTCAGTAAATGGCTGTGGTCACTTTTTGACGGTTGCTATGAATAATAGCATTGTTACTCCCTGCTGGCCTGCCTGGCAGCTAGGCCCTCAGCCTCAGCTCTGCCAGCCCCACCCCCGGGGGACCCCTGCACCTGGGTAGCCCTGACAGCCGTGTCCTGCACCAATCTGTTTGCACCTTTTTTCAGAGACATTGCTGGTGCAAATTTGTGGAGGACCAGGCTCCTAACGCAGAACTGGGCCGCGTTTCTAGACCCTGACCTTTAAAAAGCAAATGTTGGGGGAGCCTGGGTGGTGCAGTCGATTAAGCGTCCGACTCTTGGTTTCAGCTCAGGTCATGATCTCAGAGTCGTAGGATGGAGCCCCACATCGGGCTCCATGCTCAGCACGGAGTCTGCTTGAGTTTCTCTCTCCCTGTTCCTCTGCCCCCACCCCCCGCAGGAGCGTGCGCTTTCTCTCTAAAATAAATAAATAAATCTTTTTTAAAAAGTGAATGTTGTATCACCCCTCTTTCCCCCAGTTTTATGCCAGTTATTGTAAAGGGAATATTGGCAATCTCAGAAGCAAATTGGATTAAAAAAATGTAAAATCCCTAAGCTGGAGCTTCAGCCCCTTCCACTTTTCCTGCAATTAAAAAGGGCATTAAGGAAAGCAAGACTTCTCAAGCACTCTCTCTTAATTGTCAGTTGTGCAGGGTTAATGAACTACATTAATTCACCAAAAAATAACATACCGACTGTCAGAACTTGACACATCAACAGTGGGAAGGAACCTTTGTAGAATATCTTTGGAGAAATTGCAAGTGACTTTCCTTCCTCAGGAAGGATGAGGAGACTGGAGGCCGGGTGATGAAGCATCCTTTCAAACCACCTTCTTGAAAGCAGCTGACTCCAGGCAGAGGGAAGGCGCTCACTCCTGAGGCCAGGTGCAGCCACGTGGGAAATGCAGAGGCACCCAGGAGGAAGGGGAGGCGCCTGCCGTGGGGGTGGGGGCTTGATTGCTTTTTTCCTAAACTGCTGCTCCCTGGAATTGGTGTCTTGTCCTCCTGTGTCATTTCTGCATTTGTGAGGTTGTTCACTTAACCTGTGTGCTGACCTGGAATCGTCCCTGCCGGGGATGCGTGCTGTTTGCAGAAGAATCTTATTGAACAACCACAGATTCTTTACACTTGACTAGCACATGGTTGGAGAGGTGTTATGCGGCACTCTGCTGCCCAAAGCACTGGAAGGCCGTGCGAGTTCCCAGGGCCAAGGGATTTTGCTGCCAGCCCAGCGGCAAATCCATGAAAAATTAAGACGCCCATTAAAAATTGAGTTGACAGAAGGATTGTTGCATTCGTCACTCCGGGCTCTGGCCCCAGTGTGGCACCCCCACACACGTGAGATTATTATGCACCAATAAGGCTCTCTGACCAGGAAATTATCAAGGATGAGGTGCGAGCTGGATTCATGAACAAATCCCCAAATTAACCCAGATCTGCGAGCTACTGTGGTATCGCAAGGCCGGCAGATGAAATCCGTGATGTTTGGAAGGGTGTTTGAGCCTCTTCTTTGCTAGAGTACTTCCGTTGCTCTGTCGAAGTTGCAGATTATCCTTAGGAAAAGCACGCTGCTGAGGAGGGAAGTAGACTGTTGGCACCACAGTGATGCGGCAAGAGTCTGCAGAGGAGGAGAATCAGAAGAGTGAGAATTTCCAGTGGGGAAGGGAAGCACCAAAGTCACAGCAACAAGAGGTCTACAAAGAAAGCATACATTAAATACCTGAGAACCAAAGTCCAGCCAAATGAGATGTGAGTGAGGGGTTCTAGCATGGGGTGAGCACGAGGACAGGGCAGGAGGAAGG